>NC_056732.1:287074319-287304319 GCF_019279795.1 Protopterus annectens | reverse complement strand
AAGGATTCCTGGGTGTATTGTTGAAGGAGCTGTATGTTTGTTGCAGAACAGATTAGAGTAGTGTTGTCAGCATATTGCACTATTTCTGCTTTGGTGGTTGCTAGATGGAGTTGGTTTGTAAAAATGTTGAAAAGAAGGGGGCTGAGGATTGAACATCGGGGTACACCTATTGTGACTGGAGTGGGGAGGATAGGGAGTCGAGCCATTTAATGGATTGGGAGTGGTTATCTAGGTAGCTTTCAAACCATGAAGTAAGAAACAAGCACTGAACCAACACAGCTAGACACAAACTCTATTTACTGAACATAAAAGAAAGTGATAAAAGTAAGCATTTTCGCGATAACCCTATCGCTTCTTCAGACTAGTTTTGTACTTGTTTTTTACTTCATGTTTACAGTTTTCTTGTACCATACCTTTCACCTGTTCCTGTGTATTTTTACTTTTTGTGGACAGCTTTTAAACCATAGTAGGGTGGGGTTGTCCATGTTAAGCTCAGTGAGTCAGGTAAATAATCTGTTGTCGGAGACTGTATTGAATGCTTTAGATAAATCCAGGAAGATAGTGGAGACTAGTTGACCTTGGTTCCTGTGTGTGTGTTAATGGTGTTGGCGAAGTTAATTAGGGCAGTGGTGGCACTGTGAGTAGGTCAGAAACCGTGTTGAGTTTTGGATAATAAATTGTTGTTGAGGAGATGGGTAAGGATTTAGTGGTGGATACATCTTTCTAGAATCTTAGATAAGGGTGACAGGATTGCGATGGGATGGTAGTTGGAGAGGTCAGTGGAGGGGCTACCCTTGTGGAGGGGAATGATATAAGAAGTTTTCCATAAGGATGGAGTGGTGTGTTCAGTGACAGATCTGTTTATCACTGAGGAAACAGGGTAGGCTAAGGCTCTTGAGTCAAGCTGAAGGTACTCTGCAGGGAGGTTATCAGCAGCAAGGGTTGTAGGTTTGAGTTTGGATAAGAGTTTTTGGATAGTGGATGTTGCTACTGGATTATTTATGAGACCTGTAGAAGGTTGGGGGGTGGAGGGATTTGTGTTGTTAATATGTTTAAGTATGGAGGAGGTAAAATAGTTGTTGTAACTGGATGCTATATCAGTGTTTGATCTGTCTATATGGGGGGGGGGGTAGAGGAACGACCAGGCTGAAGGATGTTGTTCACTGCAGCCCAGCGTTTTTGTGGATTGTTACAGTGTTTTTTTTTTTTTTGTACTGAAATGTATTGATTTTGTTTGTCTGTTCTAATTTGTTTTTTTGCCTTATTGCGGAGCTCGAGGAAGACTTTGTGGGTGTTTTGAGTTTTCACCAGGTCTTCCAAGCTTTGTCCCTATCCTTGAGTAAGGATCTTGTGGATTTCTGTAGTCATGGGGCTGGGTTGCTCTAGATTCTAACTCTTCTAAGTGTAGCTATGTGTTTAAGGATATTTAGAAATGTGGAATTAAAGTGATCAACTGCTAGGTCTAGTGGAATGGTTTTGACTGGAGACCAGTTTCATGATTCTAAGCCATCTAAGAAGTGAGAAATGGGGAAGTTTTTCTGAGTACAGGTTTGAAGTAGGGCTGGCGGGTTACTAGTTTTGATTTTATGTGTAAGGATAAAGGTGGGGTTGTGATCACTTAGTGAGTTGGGTAGAGTACCGCACTGAATGTCAGTAAGTATAGGGGTGATTAGTGAGAATCCAGTCTAGTGTGGATTCTTTTTTTGAGTTTTTGTCAAAACGCGTGGGTGTTTGCATGAGTTGGGTAAAATTGTAGAGGTTGATATGGTTAGTAGGGTGGAAGAGTGGATGGTGTTCCAATCGATTTTAAGATCGACTAGCAGGATAGTTTCATGGGGGAGGGGGTGAGATGTCCAATGGAGTATTAAGTCTAAGGTGGTCATGTTGTTGCCTGGGGAATATAAACACCAAGTAAGTTTAGATGTTTATGCTGGTATTATGAGGAGTTTTGCAGGAAGTATTTCTGCATTTTTGAAGTCTGGGGTTTCTTTATGTAGGAGCTGGATCTTTATGTTAGTTATATAGAGCAGGGAAACACCGCCTCCTCTTTTGTTTAGTCTGTCACCTCTATGGATGTTATATCCAGGTGGGGTTATGGAGTCATCCATAACATTTGGCTTGAGCCAGGTCTCTGTGAAGACCAAAATATTGGGGTTATATGATGAGATTGTGGCGTGTAATTCTTCTATTTTGTTCATAATGCTGTGAATGCTAATATTAAGTATTAGTAGGTTGGTGGGTTGATGGTGAAAGAGAGTTTGAGAGTTATTAGTGATGTTTGATGGTGGTGATGTTCCAGGGTTGGGTTGGATGTCACCTTCTAGTAATAGCTGACTGGTGACATTTGTTATAGTTTTGAAGTATGATTTTTAGAAGGGAGTTAAGCCTAAGACTTGGTTGTTTTTTGGTGTAGTATAATACTTGGTTGTGGTAAGTTCAATAATGGATTGGTTGTAAATGGCTGGAGATATTTCAAAATGGCTGAAGGGGTAGGGACTGGGAAAAGGTAGGGTGGAATATGTTGACTTGATATATTGGGTGGGTACAAAGTGATAGGAGTTAGCGACAGAGACTCTGGATAGATTGGCACATAGTGCGGTTAGAAATATGGGAGGTTTGAGAAGTAGGGTTTGGAGACAATGAAACTTGTAGCAACACATTTTGAAGCTTGTGGCTAGTGGTTAATAAGCTTGGGAGCATATAGTTTAGCAGTAAGAGATGGTAAGATAAGTGAAGTGAGATAGTGGGCTTTAATTAGTGATGTAGATATGTTAGGGGTGGGGCTAGATTAATTGAGAAAGGAGACTGGATAGTGGGGGTTGTTGTGTGGGGTCAGGTGACTACACAGTTAAATAAATGTAGAAGTATTGTCTCAGGTGGGAATTGGGGGCAGGGTAGTGGAGTGAAGTGGAGCCCGAGCGCAGCGAGGGCAGAACGGAGCAGTGCTGAGCCGGGACCACAGAAGTAGTTCCAGAAATTAAACAATCAGCTCAGACTAAGCTCGCCAAGTAGGACACCCAATACCTTGACTGACTCAGAAAAAAAAGTTGCTTTTAGCAGCCATAACTACTGGCTATTACAAAAGAAAAAGTCATAAGGTTTGAGTTATATTGCATTAGGTTTGAGTTATATTGCATTAAAGTTCAGTCCCTTGGGGGATGGATGAGCAGTCATAGACCAGGTAGAGGGAATATATATATATATAAATGAATGCACTAAAAATAATCAAAATAGCAAAATGTTGACTAACTTTGACAAAAAACAAATTTAAAAGAAAGTTGACAATGTGTTGCACATGCTCTGAGAAATATTCTTAAAGCCCCACCCCCTGCCTCCACTTACATAGTTGTCATTTACATGACTGACAATTCATAAAGGTGACAAATTTTTGTGGGTGTAAAAAAGACTGACTGCACAAATGAGTGAATGCTCATTAGTGTGAATCACATATGGTCAGATTCAAATCTTATATAGTGTTGAATGTTTGATTGAAAAGGTGGTGGATGTGAAAATATACAAGATCATGTCACAGCAGTTAGCTAGCGTGCATGTGTGAATGCTCATAAGCTAGGATTAGAGTAAGGGACTGGTAATGGGACAGATTTAATGTTGCACCTGTCATTGCGTGGGTTGTGGGCCCTTTTGTCTTATGCAGTGGCACCTCTAGGGAAATGTTTTTAGCAACATAATGAATAAGGATGGGGTTAAGTTAGCACATACGAATAAAGTGGTCATGTATGCTAACCCTAACAGTACCACTGCTCCTAGCCCCATCCCTGCATACTACCCTTTTCCTAACAGTACCACGATTCAAATGATGCTGGATCTAGGTTTTGTTGCAGTTTACTGATAGTGGGAATAAAGTTTTTAATGTCTTGGGATTTGCTCTTTTCGTATGCCACTCATTTGTGCATTTGTTGTTCTTCTCATCTGTGAATTGCTATTTAGCACTTGACCAATCATGATATAATTATATATATAAACATGCAAAAGAAGATGTCTGCTGTTTGCTTTCTTTTTTCAGACAAGATTATATAACAAGAATGTGGTGCTGTGATGGAACATTTAGGTTGGTGACTTTGAATCCTGTACAGCTAAAGGCATATACATAATATTGACCATATCCGTTTTAATTTCATTATCCACAGTTTTGATTTATGACTGTCAGTCTTAGCCACCAAGCTTAGAAATTGTAGCTACTTTTAAGAAACATCTGCTTTACTCACCGGATGCCTAGCTGTCAGGATAAAAGCTAGTGTTTATTACTTTATGAAATATTTTAATAATGAAATATTATGGCAGATATGTTGTACTTCATTATGTAGGTTCATAGGTTCATAGGTTCATAGGTTGGTACTAGGCTATCAGCCCTAGGGCCTATGCAAGCCTAGCCATAACAATTCTCAATTCCCTGGATATTTCTTCCCACAATATTTACTTCTCTGGGCCCCTGTCTGGCAGGGTGACTGACATGATCCCCGTGGTGAATTTCCTATCTCCCATCCAATCATCAAGGTTCCTTTTGAAGAGGGCCAATGAGGTGCTCTGCTTGACATGTATGGTTAGTCTATTCTAGAGTATGGGGAATCTCTGGATCAGGAACCTATCCCTCTAGCATGTTTTGTTCATTGTGATGGCAAGGTTTAGATCCCTGGAGTGTGTGGTTCTGAGGGATTGGGATTTCTTTAAGTGGAGCATGTCCAACAGCTCAGGGTTTAACATGGCCTTGTATGTTAAGCAAAGATCGCCTCTGAGTAGACGATATGCCACAGAGTATAGCTGGAGTTTTTTTAGATGGTCAGCATATGGCATCTGCTTTAGACCTGTGATTCTTTTAGTGAGGTATTTCTGTGGCCGTTCCAGCTGTTGAAGATGTCTTGTGAGGTACATACCAAACGGGGCATTATACTCTATAATGGGTCTAATGAGGGATGAGTACAGTGGGACAATGACCTTCTTTTTTCTGAATGAAAAGCCCTTAGTGATGAGGTGTGCCACATAGAAGGATTTTCTGACTGTTGTGGCGATGTGGTTATCGAAAGTGAGACCACTGTCCACCTGTGTCCCTAAGTCTCTCATTACACTTTCGATGTTTAGCGTCCTGCCACCTATGTGGTAATTCATGGGTACATGTTTTTTTTCCAAAGGGGATAACTATACATTTCTTGGCATTAAGCTTGAGCCCATGGCTCTGGCACCAGGCATCTGTTTCTGTAAGGCCTTTTTGTAGAATATCCACATCATTTGGGGATTCAATAATGGCTCCCAGTTTGCAGTCATCTGTATGCAGATAATGTCTCTTCTTTAAGGTTTTATTAAGAAGCAAAGGCACAGTGGTGAGCTTTGACTGAAGAACCCATCTTCCTGCATTTTTCCCTAATAACATTTATTATCTAAAGTGAAACTATTGAAAATATCTGTTAGATGTCCCATTACTTTATTGTTAATTGATAGACTGATTCATCTGTTCATGTAGATTACAGGAGCAAATGACAACTTTAGAAAATGTAACAAGAGTCAAGACTTTTGATCATATTCACAAATTGCTATATGATAAAGCAGCATACAGCTAAACTGTCCTGATTTTCGCAGAATGTCAATATTTTTGCTCTGTGGTTTTCTGGCAAATCACTGAAGACTAAAGTCACTAAGTAATGGCTTACATTTGAGTTTCAGACTTTATATCCTTCAGAAAATGTATGTTAACACACATCCTGCTATTGTACAATTATTTAAGTTTATAAGATCAATATTTAAAATCTGTCCTTATTTTTGGGTCTTTGTCCACCAATTATTTTATGCATTGTTCAGATATCCTGCACTAAAAGGCTGAGAGGTATGAAAAAGTACAATGTAGTGCAGTGTCATTAGAGTAAACCATAAAAGAACATTATTAGATAAATAGCTGTGATACGTAATAACTCTGAGAAGTATGTGGACGTCTTGTATGGTTAAGTATTGCTCTGAATCTATGGCTGGAAAATATGCCGTGTTTCCTTGAAAAAGGAGAAAAGGTGTTATAACATGCAAGTCTTCCACTGGGTCTCCAACTAAAGCATTATGTTTCCAAGAAATGGATGTCAAGAAGTTTCTCAAGAAGTGAAGCAGAAGATAAATCTTTATAACCACGTTGAGAACACGTTAAGACAGAGGACTTTGATTGGGTCACTGATCATAATCGGCTTATTATGTGTTCGAGACATGGATGCCAAGAAATTCACCTCAAGAGTGAAGCCTGAGAGGTGAATCTTAGCATCCGTGTTGATGACACATAATAAAGAGAGACCCAATCATAATTCCTTGTAGTGTATGGACATTTATCTCTCCATGTACGAATAATTACAAAAAAAAATAAATAAATAAACTCAAAGTGTTTTGCCTGCTTTCAAAGCTGTAAAGCATTTAGCAATCGGTGTGACAAAGACGGTGTAAGAGAGTCTGTTATGTTAGAAAAAGTCAAGGATACATTACTGACACAGACTGCAGCTAGAAACAATCCTGTTTTTTATTCCGCTACTGATGTTTGCTGGCCAGCACTGGCAGGTTTAACTGCCAAATGTGGTACTTGATCTTAACAACTGAAGCAGGGTGTTAAGATTGGATCTCACACTAGACAAGTACTTAATTGATGTGTCTTTTTCCAATTATCATACTGCAATCACCGTGTTCCATGCTCTTCAGATGATTTAAAATTCGACAGACCCAATTAGAATTCTTTGCAGTGCTTATCTGATCCATGCACCAGAACCAAAGCTGAATTATCTGGTACACTGTACAGTTTCAAAGAATGTTACCTCCCCCCCCCAACTCAATGTTAAGGACCAAAAAAAAAACATTCCTCCATACCTGAAGACCCAAAATAAAAGCTCTTTCAACACTCCTGTCATAACAAGATGCTGCAACAGTTGCTTCCACATGCTTAGCGCCTCTGCCATGACCTCAAATGTGGTATCAGCAATGATTTATGAAGCTAATATATTCTCTCACCTTCACATATCAACAGCTGTGCTGGACTTGTACACCACTGACACCTGCTGATCATGCCTCCTGATAGCTTACTCATGCAGCAACTGCCTGCTTCCCCTTGCCCTTGCTACATCTGTTCTGCTCCACTTCTTTCCGCATGAGATTCTTCAGCAGCACAAAATTCTCAGACTTTGTTGAGCAGTATTAAGTCATAAGCCCAGTCAGCCAGGTTGCTATAGTTAATTGACCAAATTATGAACAGACTACTATGTGTGGTCTCAGAAGCAAAATAACTGCATGATCAAAAACAGCCTTTACTAATGTTCCAGTTTCTTATGAATAGCAGCGTTACTTTACACTGGTGAAAAGAGATACACAGACTCACAAATTATGTTCATGAAAAGGTTTAAACCAAAGTAGCATTACTGTGAAACCAACAGCTATCATCATGCACTCCACAGTGGGCTGCCAGCTGCACTACATCACAAGGGTCTTCAGAAGTGTTAAAACCAGTCTTCATCAGTTTATCTTCCATGGAGTCATGCAGCTGCTCTCCTGCTGTTGGTGCACCATTTCCACAGGTTATGAGAGCTGTTGCTGGGGACATAACTACTGATGCCGGTTCAGTTTGTACATGTGGCTTCATCTCTGGCATATTGGAACTCTTTAAGGACATGAACATAGGCATGTACTTTGATGATCCTACAGCCAGTAGACATAAGTATCTTATAAAGCTGCTACATAATGTGTGTGTGTGTGGGGGGGACGGGGATTCTCTGTATTTTAAATATAACTGTAGTGACCAATAATAAATTCAAATGTCAACAATAATAGGTTCATAGATTCATCGGTAGATACTAGGCTATCTGCCTGAAGGCATTTATAAGCCTAGCCAGAATGTGTTGGCTTTCACCGCCACCTTAGATTAGTTCCCTGTGCCTCTGTCCAGCAGAGCCATTGAAATGATCCCCAAGGTAAACTTTCTGTTTCCCATCCACTTGTCAAAGTTTCTCTTGAAGAGTGTTAGCGAGGAGCTCTGCCTAATTTAGATTGGAATCTTGTTCCAAAGCATGGAAAGTCTCTGCAACAGGAATCTATCCCTCCAGCACGTCCTATTTATTATTGTGGTGAGGTTTAGATACCTAGAGCATGTGGCTCAAGGGGATATGGTTTTCTTTATGTGGAGCATGTCCATCAATTCTGGGTTGGACATGGCCTTGTATGTCAGGCAGAGATCACCTCTGAGTAGGCGGTGTGCGACCAAGTGCAGCTGGAGTTTCTTCAGTCGAGCTGCAAAGGGCATCTGTTTGAGGCCAGTGATCCTCTTGGTGAGGTACTTCTGTGGTCTTTCCAGCTGTTGCAGGTGTCTTGCAAGGTACATCCCAAATGGGGCATTGTACTCCATGATGGGTCTGATGAGTGATGAGGAGAAGGGCACAATGACCTCTTTTGATCTGGATGTAAACCCTTTTGTGATTAGGTGGGCCACATAGAAGGATTTTCTTACTACTTTGGCAATGTGATTATCAAAGGACAGATTACTATCTACTTGGGTCCCCAGATCCCTTATTATGTCTTCCGTATTTAGGGGACTACCACCTATGTGGTAGTTTGTGGGTACTTTGTTTTTTCCAAAGGGGATGACTATGCACTTTTTGGCATTTAGCTTGAGGCCATGGTTTTGACACCAGGTATCTGTCTCAGTGAGACCCTTTTGGTGGATGTCTGTGTCAGCTGGAGAGTCAATTATAGCCCCTAGTTTGCAGTCGTCTGTGAACTTGGTCAGCCATAGTCTTCCTGTGCTTGTTTGTACCTCTGAGAAGTATATGCCGAACAGGAGGGGTCCTAGGACTGAGCCCTGTGGAACGCCACTCGGACCTAGTTCCTGCAACTCTTACTATGTGTGTTCTGTCTGTGAGCCAATTGGCAACCCATCTTGAGATATAGGGGTTTATGTTCAGGCTGGTGAGCTTGTCTATAATACCAGAATGGGGAATGGTGTTGAAGGCCTTTGCGAGGTCTAGGTAGGCTGTGTGGACCACCTTTCCCTTGTCTATAGCCATGGCAACTGTCTCAAAGAAGTCCACCAGGTTTAGGAGGCATGATTTGCCCTTAACAAAGCTGAACTGGGCAGGGTCCAGTGTTTGGAGGTTCCTAATGTCTCTGTTAATGAGATCCATGATGATGCACTCCATAGCCTTGCAGACTAATCTAGTCAGGATTATAGGGCGATAATTCCCAGGGTCTGTTGTGGCTCTACCTTTGTGGAGTGGAATAACTGTTCCTGTGTGCAACTCTATGGGCACATAGCCTGTGGAGAGGCTGAGTTTGAGCAGTGTGTTTAGATGAGGGGTTAGTTCATCTTTGAGCTCATGTAGGATGCAGCCTGGGACACCGTCCAGTCCTACTGATGCTGTGTTTTTGGCTTTAGAGAGGGCTGTTTTAACCTGAGTATCTGTGATTTTAGGGCACTACCTTCTTCTGGTATGGTTTGGCCCTTTTGGGGGTGGGGGGTGAAATTTGCACTGAACCTGTCTGTCAGGATGTTGGTGATATCAGTTGGTTCAGTGTATTTTGTGCCATTCTGCACTAACTCTGAGCACATCTGAGAATTGCCACTTAGATTCTTGACATAGCTAAAGAATGCCTTGTGGTTATCTTTGGAGTCCATGGCAATTTTTCTTTCTAAGCTAACCTTGGATGATTTTATGAGGGATCGTAGTTTCTTGCTGATACCGATCAGGGATGTCTTCCCTTCTTGGGATTTTACTCTTTTCTGTACTAGTTTCCTCCTTCTATTGCATAGCTTGTTTATGGCAGGGGTCCACCAGACTGGTTTCCTCTTCTTGGAGGAGTGAGTCTTGGTTTTGCTTGGGATTGCATGATCCATGCATTCTTGTAGGTGGCCTTAGAGTGCATTAGTAAAGGATTTTGCAGCTTGTGCAGCATTATCATTTAGCATGGGGGCTTTGAAACTTTCCACCTCAATATAGTCACGTGATGTTTGCTTTTGAAAAGTTTTTCATGGTGGTTTCCTTGACCGGGGATGGGGGCGGAATGCGAACATCCAGAGTGATTAGTTTGTTGTCAGATCTAATCTGAGAGGGGTTGACCTCCAGTGTGGAACACCAGTCGCCCATGTCGGTGATGACCAGGTCCAATATGTTGTCACCTCTTGTGGGGGTGTTGACCAGTTGATCCAGGGCATTTGAGTTTATAAGTTCTAGGAAATGTTTGGCAAGGGAGTTAGTACTTGAATAGTTCTACCAGTTAATGTTTGGGTAATTGAAATCACCCAATATCAGGGTGTTTGTTAGGACCTTTATGTTTCCCAGTGTTTCCAGAAATGTGGAATGGGGGTCCTGGGACATGGTGGGTGATCTGTAGCAAGCTACAATTTGAATTGCAGTTTTTCCCATTGTTAGTTGCACATGGATGATCTCTGAAGCATTGTGCTGTGCCACTATCCTGGAGGTGTGGGTATCCTTGATGAATATTTATATGCCCCCACCTTTTCTATTTTGTTCCGGGTTTTGTGACCGAAATGTATGGTATGAGTTGTAGCCTGGTAGTCCTGGGGTGCACTCTGGAGCCTTAAACTAGGTTTCTGCTACTGCACATATATCGATTTACTCCATACTGAGGTGTGCCTTGAGTGCGTGCATTTTGAGGTTTAGACTTCTGGCATTGAGTAGCATTACCCTCAGTTTTTGTTACTTGTGCTATTTGTGGCAGTGGGTTTGTCTTTTGAGCCTTGCCTAAAAAAGGCACTATGGGGGTGGCAAGAACCTTGGCCAGTAATCGAAAGCCTAAGGGTGACAGGTGCAAGTTATCTCTAGCGAAGCAGTGTGGCTTGTCGAGCATGTCATCCCAGGAGGACAGACATTGGATCCCCTTTTGCATGACACCAGAAGCTTAGCCAATTGTTGAAATTGATAATGCATTTTGTCTTGTAGAACTTATTTTAAAAGAAAACTTGTTATTGTGTTGTTTTTGTCAACATATGAGCTCTGTTTTGTCATGGTTACCCACTGGTTGACTGGTAGAAGTCATTCCACACTCACAAACCTCTGGATTATTTTTCTATTTTGCTTATATTGCTGCAGGTATTACCTGTAGATGCTTGTTGTGAAGCTGTGTTGTGTGTAGCATACCTGCTGTATCTAGCATGCATTGCCAGGTTCATATCACCTCAAGAGCAGTATGGAATCACATGTCTAACCTATGAAAATCATGTTTTGCTATGCTTTGACCTTGAATATGTGCAATTACAGGCTTCATCAGATGGTGGTTGTAAGGCCTCACATGAGACTATTCATCAAAAACTCTAGTTAATACACAGCATCATCAAACAGATAACAGAAGATGATGAGACTGCTCTCAAAGACATAGAACAGTATATCAGAGTGCCAGACATGGGTACTTTATTGTTCCAAAGATACTTGACACAGACTTCCATTATTGACTCCATGTTATCACATACCTCTAGAATATTTACGAAATGATAGCCATGTCTATTAACATAAGCATGGACATAACCTGCCCAAGGGGTAAGGAGAGCTATTTGGGTAGCATCAGTAACACATATTTTGCCTAACATGTAAAAAAAAAATCACATAAATAACACATCACTGAGGGTAATTCTGCAATGAATATTAGGCCATGGATAAACTGATAAACGATATGGCTGCCTGAGGTCTATAATATACCACCAATGTCTGCAGTGAGCCTCTGTAATGTGCCCAGGAGCAGAATAGCTTCATCTAAGATTCCACATATTTATGGGTATACAAGTTATCCCTTAACACCATGTACCTCCATCCTTTCACACAAGTTGCACAGTAGGACAAGAGTTCAGACATTCATCTAGAATCCTTTCTGCTGTTCCCTCCTGATGAATGAGTTATATTACAATCGGAAAATGATAATGCGCATGTTCAGGGTCTGGAAATGGTGTTAATGACATTGTTTGAACACTGGCAGCAGTTACATTTACAGTAGTTGCAGGATTGCAATCTGACTTCATTAATGATCAGCAGTATTCTTCACTGTGTTGTTAGTGTGATTAGGTCTGCACACTAACACATAATTGTGCAATCTAAGAAAATTAGGCACTGTGTTATGGGTTTATGATAGCGTTTGTGGCACACAGTTCATTTGCCTATGCATACAAGTCTAGTTTGTATTGTGTTGTACTGTATATTATACTGCTACCCTTAGTCATTTGTGAATTTCAACACTTTATGTTATGTGATTTCATATATGACCTAACCTAATACATCTCACAATACAAGCCTCATGCTCGAAATAAATTTCAGTGTGTGTGTGTGTGTGTGTGTGTGTGTGTGTGTGTGTGTGTGTGTGTGTGTGTGTGTGTGTGTGTGTGTGTGAGAGCGTGTGTGAGCGTGTGTGAGCGTGTGTGTGTGTGTGTGTGTCTATATATATATATATATATATATATATATATGTATATATATATATATATATATATATGTATATATATATATCTATATATATATATATATATATATATATATATATATATATATATATACATACATATATACTCATTCGCTAATGTGGAATCGACATTCTGATAGCAGATCACACTACAGAGGGGATAGGGGAATGTACCCTTTTCTCATTGTTGTACTATCTTGGAGTTGGAATATATATTATGCGGGGGGGGGGGGGGTAATTATATAAGCTATCTCCAAGATCACACAATCCCCAAGAAAAGGGAAATTTTTCCTATCCGGGAACTTCTGGTCAAATCAGAATTATTTTCAGAAAAAAGATCTATTCTAAGAGCTTGTTGCACTTTAAGAGTTGCCACCCACCACATTGGCTGAAAAGCATAATAAAGGGTCAAATGGTGAGATTATCACACTTAATAAGTGATGATGTGAATTTTACCAATGAACTGTATGTTTTAAAAGGGATGGTCATTGAGAGGGGATATCCATTGAGAATGCTGATTAAAATTAAGAAAGAAATTTTGGTAAAAAGAAACACATCTTTTATCCCCATATTGAACACCACAGTTGCCCAGACACAAATTAGACCTAAAGATACTACTACAGATGTGATGGTTTTGCATTACAATACAGATTCCCACAATATATGTTCTATTGTCAATAGATGTTGGGACACTTGTTTTGGTGAAGTGACCAAGGAACTTCTTGGCAATAAACCCCAAATAGTTTATAGTAGGGGCAGAAATACCAAGAACATTTCAGAGGGGAATATTAAGACAAAACCTGGGTGTCATTTCCTTATGATAAAATGTGGTGTCTATAAACTTTGTAAGTTTATTAATGATGGGCCATATGTCACGGTAGGGATTTATGAGTATTCCATTAGATGCCTGGGGAAATGTAACTGCAACATGACCATGTTAGTCTGTTTGGCTACCTGTGTGTCTTGTACATCTTTTTATGTTGGTAAAACTGAGCACAGGTTAAGGGATAGAATTAGTGAACATTTTAGGGCAATAAAGAATAGGGATCCACATAATGCCCTTTTTGTTCACAGTAATAAGCGTGTGAACTTTAAAATGTTCATCTTTTTTGTGATTGACAAGGTTCAACAAAATGAGATGGGTGGTGACATTAAATAAGAAGTAGCTGCAAGGGAAAGTAAATGGCAGATCAGGTTAAATGCCAGTGTTTCACCAGGACTTAATGTCAGTATATCGCTGGCCCCTATATTGAAAAAAAGGGCTTGTTTAATTTGAATTAATATCAGTGTTTTTTATGTTCTATTTTTTGAATTGTAAATTCTGATAAGTGACTGTGTTTACATTTTGACTTAGGTGTTTGTTGTGTCACAAATGCATTTTAAACTGAACTTAGTGTGTTTTTTACTATTTCTATAACTGTCATTGTTTTAAAATTCTGATTTTTAGTGATATGTCTTTAAATATGTAAACTATTCAGTGTTCTGTATTCACTTGTATGAAAGAATGTGATTGGTTGTTTATTTCACTTATGAGGGTACTTAAGCTGTTATGTTGGGCTTTTTTTACTACTCTGATGATGCCACTGGAACCCAAGGTGAAAGTGCTTAGTTGTTGGTCGATTTGCTATTCTGTTGGTCATTAAAACAGTTTTCAGTTTCCAGGAAAGTGTTGCGACTGTTTTTCTTTATTTTTTACAAGTTTATTGCTTGTTAGCACTTTGTTGGTGTATCATCCCAAACTGTGTTGGCTGTGCATTATGCAGATGGGTGTCTAAATAAGGGTGCAACTAGTGCATATATAGATATTGTGCCATACAGTATATTACAATGATCTACAAGTAGCCATTCTAAGTACTGATCAATTGAATGAAATCAGTGTTTTCCAACAGTTATTCTAATGACATCACCATTGACATGTGCCTCAAATGCTACAGCGATGACAAGATAAGAGACATTAAACAAGGTTGTGGCTCAAGCAAGTAAATAGAGAAATATAAATGTTTTTGGGTTGTATGACGCCTTGTTAGAATGCTTTATTTGTCCAGGAACCAGCCTAGATGGTTGATAGTGTATGAACATATGGAAAGACATAGAGAGGAGGTTGAGAGCCAACACAAGAACTCAGCACACTAAGAAGCTTTCCAGACACCAGTCACAAGTGGAGTGACCTCCAGTGGAAGGATCCACTGCTATTACAGTACCTCATCCACCGAAACTGTGAATACCCCATGGCACATTTCCATATGTAAAATTACTATGCATATAAATGCACATTCCTAGATGTCTACATGTAACAATACTGTGTTTTATTATTTTTTAGCCAGGTAAGCCCACTGGAAACAAGTGTCCCTGTCAGAAGTAATATGGGAGTAATATCTGATTAATTGAGTTGCTCCAAAGTGCACACTAAACAAATGGGGACTGACAGAATCAAACCCTGAATTAGTGGAAGCAGCTCATTAATTGCCAGTAGCCTTAGTCTTCTGGGCTAATTATCAACCTTACAGAACAGCCACAATGTCAGGTGAACGAGGAGCCTTTTTAGGAGTTGATACATTGACTAGCTTAACAATAACATTAGTACATTAGCAACTAAGTGTAATTATTGGTTTATTTTCTGATATGTGCCATGACTGGGAGATTTTTATGTAGTATGCAAATGAGCGTGATTGGTTTGTCATGTTATCTACAGTATATCTGTTATATGTTGAGAACCCTATATTTTTCTCAGTACCACGCCGATTTCCATGTACACACCTATTATGTTTAATGCATTGGATACTGCAGTTTTGAACAGTACCACATTGCATTACACTTTGTGTTTTGCTTTCTGCTTCCATTCAAATCCTACCCAAGTGTTGCTGGATCATTCTAAAAAGTGCTTTACAGGTTTGTTTCCTTCTGTTTCCTATGTGGATAATGCAGCACAGTGTCCAAGGATACTTGTATATGTGGCATGTGGGCAGGTACAGTCACAATAACCACAATGTCTATCATCTAGGGTTATTGTATCCATATATAACATATATTTATTTATTTATATTAAGGCGGGTTATGTGTTACTGTGACTGTGGAACATATATAGACAGTCTCAGGAATGAATATTCTTTACATAATTAAACTCTGATAGGTGGCATGTGTATCTGAACTGCAGCATTCATACATTATGCAGACCAGTCTGTGTCCTACATGCAACATCAGTGTGATGGTATGTCATCAATCAAGCTGTATGGGTGGGTCTGCCTTGAGTTGTTCAGAAACTAATGTGTGGAGTGGGCTGTTGTAGGATCTCACATTTTGCCATGCATATGACTGTGCTGGATGTTAAGGCAATCTGAGGCAATGGCACAGCTTATCAGCAGCATGACAAATGTCCTTAAAGCATTTATTTGACAGAGAATAGCAGGTTTGTGAGGATTAAGGAGGGGGGGGGGGTTCACAATGTTCTAGCAAACATAATAGTTGACTGTACTGCATCACTGGTCCAACTATGAAACACCATCTGGCCTGCTGACTGCAGCAGGTCCCAATGGACAGTGCCCACTGCCGAACTTCTAGTGTTTCCATGATCCAGCTACATTATTCCATGTATACAGTCCCATGCCAGTCTATTCAGCAGTGCTGCAGATGGCAGATGGTGCATTTGTATCAGGCCGCAAAGCTTGATAATTCACCTAACTAATGCAGTGCTGAATTCAGATCATCATCCTGTGCCTAATACTATTTCTCGACACCGCATCATGGACAGGACCATGACCTTTTATTTTAGTCTTGTATGTTGTTCAGATATATTTTATTGGTAGTTTTGTATTAATGTGTCTGATTGCTTCTTGAGAATATGTTATTTAAATGCACATGTTCTCATAGCAATGTGTCTTTTTCCTCATGCCCGTTGCATGCATATGTTGGATTAATGTGTGATTCCACTATTTTGAATGCACTCATGAGCAGGAATCAAACATACATATACACAGAGAAGACTTATGCTGATAGGTCTGGAATAGTGGGTGCCATGTGGTTAGCATGTCATGCCACTTGCCCTCTTGCATTTGAATGTTCAGTAATTGCCCCATTTCGCTTGTGCCATACATAGCAGTGTGCAGTATCTACTACTGTGCACCACACATGCATGCTTTAGTCATCTATTCATCTTGGATAACTGCAGAGGACCAACATTCCTGTTGCAGAACCATGTTAATGCAATTTATAAGCATTATTACATACTGTCTTACTCTGAACTGCAATGCTTATGAATCAGATAACATATTTTTAGCACAAGCACTAAAATAAATATGTTTCCCCAACTAATTGTGAGCAATATTTATGAAAAAGTTAGTTAATTTAGCTAGCTTACTCCCTGTAAGCAATCCAGTAAAATGATGAAGTGTCAGTATTTGTTTATTGGTGGTAGGTAGTTTGAATCTATGCCACATGTTAGAGAATTTGTTTTATAAATGTTGGCATTAATGTGACATAATAGTCTGAATCTTCTAATGAATTGTGTTTGTTATTAAGGGCATATTTTATGATCTCTTTATATAGGAAAATACACTTCCATTCCACTTATAAAAATTCAACTCTGAAGCCACACATACAGTATGACTAAATGGGATGAATGCAGTTTTCAGCAGTTTTGATGTACATTGTCTTATGATGAATCATTGCTATTGTCATCAGCACATTTTTCCCATTTTTACATGGAGCTGAGAAGGACATCAGCATTAGTCATTGTGACGAAGTTACCTAAAGCCAATGTTTACACTGTCACATAACAAGCCTTGATGCTCCGGCATAATTTTGTTTTCTATGATGTGTTAGTTTAATTCTGTCATTAAAACTGCTTCAAGTACCCTTTAGTTAGTGTCTAGTTAAAGAGCAAAGAAAATACAATTGTGTGACTAAACATGAATCTATCTTTCAAAACATTACTCCTTCTTTTCTCCATCTACTTCAAAAGATATACCTAAAACCAACTTAATTCCAGCTATCATCAAGACCAAACCCTGAAAGAGCTATCAAAAGCTAGAAATACTGCATCAATAAATCCTGACAATATCCCTAGATGCATCATAAATAGCATGAGGCATGATTAAGTCACACCCCTAACAACATTGATCAACATCAACTTCCATACAGGTTTTGTACCAAGTCAACAGACAACTACAGTTATTCCACTGCATAAGTAAGGGCCTTCAACAGACCCAGGCAATTACAGGTTCAATAGTCTAACCAGCCTAATATGCAAAGCCATGAAAAGACTTATCTCGGAACTAAACAATAAGGACATAGGGAACTCCAAATACTGGACCCATCTCAGTTTCGATTTGTCAAGGTCAGGTCATGCTTATTCAACTTGGTGGACTACTTTGAAAAGGTCACCGGATTGGAAGAAAGTAAAACAGTACACACTACATATCTAAACCTAAACAAAGCTTTTGATGCAGTCCCCCATTTGGACATTGTACAGAAGTTAAATAAACTGGGAATAAACTCTTACATCACTTACTGGATTGCTAACTGGCTGACGATAGGACTCAGGAGATCAAAATAAAGGAAGCTGCCTCTGGAGTTCAATGCTGGGACCTGCCCTGCTTAGCATCTACTTTTCTGAAGTAAAAGCCAGTAGTAAAGGGTTGTGATTGAGTAAGTTTCCAGGTGACTGCAAGCAAGGGGCAGCTAATAAATCCCCAGATGACTGAGCCATCCTGAAGGAATTTTGTCCCAAACAAATAATTGACCCCAGAATAATGGACTGAAACTAAATGCCAAAAATTGCATTATCATATCCTTTGGGAAGTTGTTGTCTACCCCACAGGAACTACCACACTGACAATGTATCACTAAAAGTTGACCCAGTATTTTCAGTTTGGGAACTTATTTAGACAGTGACCTAACATTTGACCAATATCTGTCCACTGTTTTAAGAAAGTCCTTCCATGTTGTGACGCTTATAGACAAAGTGATTGTGGTCTAGATCTAAAGATGTCATTGTTCTCCTTTACTCAGTCTTCATTTGGCAAATCATTGAGTATATGCCACCTTTAGCATGTATCTGCCCAGACACATGCAACAACTACAACACCCAGAGAAGTGCCTATCGAAAAGGATACCAGGCCTAAACAACATGTCCTACATGGATCACCTCAAAGCCCTATCAGTATACAGGGTATCCTACATATTACTGACAGGTGACCTGTGTCTGGCATACAAAGCGTCCTCCTGCCCAGTACAGATGGATCTACTGCACACCAGCAAGTAACACAAAATCAGAAATACTTGTCCCATGCATCTAAATGTCTTCTGCAACATCAACAGAGAAGGAGGGACAGGTATATCTCACAGAGGATGCCAATACTCCCCCAACCCCCATCCTCCTTCAGAGGAGAGCAGACCAAGTTCAAGTGTTTTTGCAGGAGGGACAAGCCCTTACTCCACCTCATACCCCCTGTTAACAAATGGTAGTGCTCATTTGCTATATATATATATATATATATATATATATATATATATATATATATATATATATATATGAGTTGACTAACATGTTTAATTGTTTAAACTTAAAGTCTTTTTAAAGAAAATGGGTTTGTGCGCAGATTTAATGAATCTAAGGGTTTTTTTGTATAATTTTGTGTTTTAAGGTGTTCACCACAGCAAATTAAAAAATGGGGGTTTCAAATTCTTAACTCTTAACTTGTAATTAACAATTTAATTAACTTTGATTAACCCTTTTTAACTGTGGTTGGCAGTTTTTGTCACGTGATGTGTAACAGGAGGATTATTTAAAATGAACTGTTTTGTATGTTGGCGCTCTGAGGAAGTCTTTGTTACAGTCTGATGAAAGCACTTAAATGTTTTATTAAAATATTCTCTCCACACTGTTATCAGTGCTGGAGGGAGAAAAGGGAAGGTTTCCCTGTTGTATCAGACTGCTGTGGTCATCCCTGGAAAGCTGCTGTGCTGCTGTTACTAACACGGTTGGCTTTATTTTTTCCTCTCAAAACGAGAAAGAAAACCAAGCATGTATCTACTCCTCCTCAATTTTCTTTGGATAGGAATATTTTACTTAATCTGGCTTAGGGTTTAATTCAGGCTATTGATTCCTCTTGTAAAGTAGTTTCTGGTAAAGACAGAGGGAATCCTCTTTTTTTAAAGAGATTCAAGATTCTAAATCTGAACAGGAAGAAGCAGGGACAGACAGATTTTACCCTCAGATTTATGATACAGACTCACAAGAGAGCTGTTTCTGATTCTGTCTGTGGGGATGTCTTTTTCTCTGAGTTTATTGCTAGAATGAATCAGTGTTTTCAATGGGAGGACACTGTGGTTTCTCAGTCCTTCAGAAAATACTATGAGTTGTTATAGAAGGATTTTACAGAACCTACACCCATTCCTCCTGTTCAGTGTGCTTTAGAGGATATGTGTGTGTTACTGCCTGCAATTTTTCTGATAGCTAGAAAGCTGCCCCCAAAAGGCAGATAGGATGAATAAGTTCCTCAGTCTTTTAAATTTTTATATACTATTCCCAAACCTGACCTAGCCGCTATAGTTTTAATTGATCCCACTGCTGGTAGGCACTTGTTAATTCCAAAAAAAACTGCAACAACCAGATCCAAACCAAATTCTGGAATACACAGAAGAAAACGAACAAATAGTAAAATACAAATATTTATTCTGTAATAACAGATTCTAGTGCCTCGGTGTTACCACCTTCATAGAATACCAATTAATTTCTAAATCACACTTACATATACATAAAAATCTTTAACACCAATTAATTAAACAAATAATTAAATATATTTAATATTTAAAGTAAACACTTCCAATTTAACTCATTATTTAGTCCCTTAGGGACCACTGTATTATACTTTAAAATATAAATACATTCTTTGTATAATAATTTTTGTTTCAACACATCCTCATTCTCCCACATGCAATCAACCTGTTCTAAAATAGTAGCTTTCAAAAAATTAGCATTTCCTTGTTAATTCCAATCCTACTCTTTCTGATAAGCATGGGAAAAGTATTGATAGGTATTGTAAAAAATGTATGCTTTTACAAATTTGATTTTCAGAATGTTGGATTGTCAGGCTTATATGTTAATGTTTGTTCTAACAAATTGTGTAAGCATAAATAACGTTTAATTTGCAGTTTCTACTTGTGAGGAAAAATCTGCTTTAAATAACTTAGTTTCTTCTACTGCACAGGTCAGAACTTGCTGTTTACAGTGTGTACGACTCTGATGATACTTCTTCCAGGTCTATGGCCACTGTTACTGTTTTGAGGAAGTTTGCATGGCTGCTTTCTCAGAAACTCTCAGATGATATTAAAATGAGAAAGTCTCTTTTGTATAGAAATTTATTGTTTGGCCCCTCTGCTGCAGAGGTGATCAAAATGTGTGCTGAAAGGGACAAGCTGATTTAGGGACTCTCTAAGATTTTTCAGCCCCCATTGTCCAAATTTTCCAAGGAATTTTCTATCTCCTCATCCAATTTTGGCAAAAAATAGAATAAGCAGTCTCAACAAAATACAGGTAAACAAATGTTTTAGAAGACAAGCTAAGGGAGTACTGAAAAAGAGTATCAAAACCCCCAATACCAAGGAAAGTCTAATAACTCTGAAGAGGCCTTGTGAACCCCTCCTTCCTTAGTCCCTTTTTTTTTCCAAAATGTCTGAATCCTCATTTTTCTCTTTGGCAATAGATAGTTTCAGACAGATGGGTTCTGAAAATCATTCTTCAAGGATGCAGATGACAGTCGGAGGAAATTCCTCTTTTCCAAAAAGTCATTCATCATCCTGCAGGTCAGCCTCTTTTATTTCCACCAGTTTTTAATCACATACTGCCCCAAGGAGTGATCAAACCAATTTCTCATTCTTGGCTTGGGAAGGGTTTTTATTCTAGGATGTTCCTAGTGCCAACTAAAGAGAATTCTTGGAGACCAGTTCTGGATCTTTCTTTCCTAAATCTATCTGTGATAGTGCCAAAATTCAAAATCATGTCACTTCACAACCTGTTACTGCTTCTTCCTTCTAGCAAGTTAATTTATCAGCCATTTCACCAAGTCTGCCCATGGATACTCCTCTTTCAATGCAGTCTCAAGTTAAAATGCTCTTGAAAGGCATTTTTCATAATAGGCCTCCAAGAAAACTGGTGGCCCTCCCTTGGGATTTTAATTTTGTGTTAGAGAAGTTAACAGCTTGTGCCATTTCAGCCAGCTTATCTGGATGACCTGGGGTTATTAATATGGAAAACAATTTGACTGATGCTCTGACCTTGGCAAGAAGGGTATCTGAGTTGCATGCTCTTATGGTGTGTCAACCCTATCTCATTTTCCACAGGAATGGGGTTCACAGTTTAATAAGTTCATAGGTAAGTACTAGCTGCACTTGCTGATCATTTTAAGCCTAGCCAATTTCCCTTTTTGGTCTTGAAATAGCCTATCCCATTTGGCTTCAGGTTAATCTTACCTATCCCATGGTCTATAATTATATATTACCCCTAATGAGAATAACTGGTATCATACCATAAATATTTTGAGGGGATGCATGCATGGGATAAAGCATTTATTAGCTATCTGTGTTCAATAGTAGCACAGCGGGCAGCCCTGGGGTAAGTTTTCTGTTTCCCAACCACAGAGCTATGCTGTGCTTGAGTATGGACAGGCATGAACTTTGTTTTATGTGGATGGGGAGTCTATTGCACATCAGTGATTCATAGATTTACAGATTGTTACTAGGCTAATGACCTGGGTGGGTCCTTTCTAAGTCTTGCCAAGTTTTCCCAAAATAATCATGATGCCCTGTATCCAAATAGGATATTGAGGGCCAGGCATTTATAGGCTAAGTCTGTCCAAAATGGATATGGATGCCAGGCCTGATGTAAATTTCCTATTGTCCAGCCACTAGACTAGGTTGCTCTTAAATTGGGTAATAGATGAACTCAGCTTCACATAGGTGCGAAGCCTGTTCCATAGGAGGTGCAGTCTCTGGGACACATATCTCTCTCCAGTATGTTCCGTTGAAGTCATATACAAACTTCAGATTCCTAGACCATGTAATTCTGGTACTGTTTGACTTATGAATATGCAGGAGATTCATAAGTGTGGGGTTTGCGGATGGCTTGCATGCCAGCCATAAATCACCCCTCAGCAACCTGTAATAGACTGAGTAGAGGGCAGGGGGTTTCAGGCACTGTGTAAGGCAGGTTTGTTACCTCTTGTATTCTTTTTGTAAGGAACCCCTGACGTTGCTCTAGTTGCTCTGTATGCCTGGTCAGGTACATACTGAAGGGAGCATTGTACTCTATGACTGGTCTGATAAGGGGGGCGTACAGTGGGATAATGGCCTCTTTGGACCTAAATCCCATGCCCGTACTTATAAGTTGCACAGCATAAAAGAATTTTCTTACCACTGTGGCCACATAGTGGTTGAAAGCAAGGCTACTGTCTATGTGTGTATCCAGATCCGTGACCACTGGGTTGACTTTTAGGAGATTACTATCAACTTGATAATTAGCCGGGATGGTTGGCTTCCCAAAGGGTACAGTTATGTATTTCTTAGCATTATGTTTAAGACCATGGCTTTGGCACCATTTGTTAGTCAGAGACAGGCTTTCCTGAAGCATGCTATTGTATGCAGGGGAATCAATGATAATCTCCAGTTTTCAATAAACTGCAAACTTAGTCAGCTACAAATCTTCATCATTTGCTTCCACTTCAGACAAATAGATGCCAAAAAGGAGCAGGCCCCGTACTGAGCTCAGGGGGACACGGCTAGTGATTGGTCTCTTCTTGGAGGTGGCCTCACCAATTTTGACCTCCTAGGTCTTATCAGTGAGGCAATCGGCTATCCAGTAGGTGATAAAAGGATTTATACCTAATTTAGTGAGCTGTCTATAATGCCTGAGTGGGGTATTGTATCAAAAGCCTTGGCCAGGTTGAGGTAGATTGTGTGCACTGTCTTGCTTTCATCCATTGCTTTGCTTACCCTTTCAATGAAGTTCACCAGATTTAATAGGAATGACCTTTCTTTAACAAAGCCAAACTGTGATGGGTCCATCATTTTAAGGTTAACTATGTCCTTATCTATCATGTCCATGATGATTCTTTCCATGGCCTTACATAAGGGGCTGGTCAAACGTATGGGCTTGTAGTTATCCATATCAGTGGTTGTACCTCTGTTGTGCAGGGAAATGACTGTAGCCACCTTCCATTCCTTGGTCACAAAACCTGACTGTAGGCCCCTGTTGAAAAGTGATTTAAGTAGACTAGAGAGGTTATGGTTCATGCTATTTAGTAAGCAACCCAGGATGTTATCAGGGGTGCATCAATGCAGTGTTTTTAGTCTTGGAAATTGTATTGAAGACCTGTTGCTTAGTAATGACTTGGGGGATTGTGGTATGTGGTATTTCCTTTGGACCATCTGGGGGAGTGGGGAGCAAAATTTGAGCTGAACCTGTCAGTCAAAAGGTGGGCAGTGGCCTGTGGTTCACTGTGGGTGATACTATTTACAACAGGTTCTGTGCATTGCAGCATATTTCCCTTAAAGTTAAGGACATAGCAGTAGAAAACTTTGTGGTTGTCATTTGCCTAAGAAGCTATTTTTTCTTCAAATGTAGCCTTTAATGAAGTAATTATCCCTCTTAGCTGCCTCCTGCATTTGGCCAAGATTTTTTTCTTGTGTTGTATAACTATTTTTGTGATTTTTTTTTTAATTGCATATTATGATTCCATCAGGGTGGATTGTTTTGTGTTTGTTTTATTCTTAATATGAGGGGGCACAGCTTGCTCTATACAGCAATCAATATGGCTGTACAGGGATTTTGTAAACAGCTCAGCATATGCTATGGTGTTTACTGGATTTGGGGGTTCTGGGAATTTAGCTAGGGTATCACTTAGTATGGAAGGGTAGCTTTGGAATAGTGCCTAAAAGTTTTGGGTTTCACTGGGTCCACGGATTTAATTTTTATTGTAAGCAATACTGCCTTGTGGTCAGATGTGACAAGTGAGAACATTATATTGGGTGAGGAACATCACTCCCCCATGTTTGTGTGTACAAGTTCAAGGGTTTTGTACCCCTAGTAGGAGAATGGACCAACTGTTCCAGGATGTTGGTATTAACTAAGATTAGGAAATGGTGGGCTTGTGCATTATAAGTGGTGTAGGATTCCCAATCTGTAGAGGGTAGTTGAGATCCTCCATGAAGATCTTATTTGGTTGAATGTTGAGAGACTCTAGTACATTGAGATAGGTAGTCTGGGTTTACTGGGACATGGAGGAGGCCTAAAAGGTTGCAAGGATGTGGAATGAGACCATGTTTATGGTTAGTTGCATATGTATGATTTTCAGTGGGTCATACATTATAACTAGACTAGATGTGAGATTGTTTTTAATATAGACTGAGTCCCCTCCACCTTTAGTTCCCTCCTGTGCAGCAGCTGGTCTAAAGTTGTGAAAAGCATTATAACCTTGCACTGCTGGGGTACTCTCCATGACTTTAAACCAAATCTACATTAGCATAGTAAAGTGACATTGTACCAGTGCTTCCACATATCTACTTTCTTAATGTTTGTTTACATATACATCTTAATAGTCATTCAATTATATTGGTAAAATGCAAACAATTACTTTTAATGAAATTAAACGGCAACCCAAAATTGACATTTTAGATTGTGTATCTAAAGATATTAACCCCAATCCAGCCAGCAGACTTGACAATAAGCCAACAGTTTATAATGCATTTGTCTATAGAATTTCAGTAGAAACCATCTGTCCACATAATTGCCCCATTTTTATTTTTTAGTTATCCATAGTAAGACCATATCCTTAATTGGTGATATTAACCCAAACTTCTATCATTCTGTAATAATTTACTTTGCTATCACAAGTATTCAAAATACCATTGATCCATCATATTTAGTACAACTATTTTAGTACCCTAAAAGCATAAACATTTTATTCAGTTGTACTTCCTGTCATAAAATTCTAGGCAGTAGCCTTTAAGTTTTTCATATAAGTATTTAAATCTATTAATAATCAAAATATGTCTTCCCATATCAGTATCTCTTCTTCACACTTCCAAAATGTAACTCTACATCCAAAAATATCTCTGCATCCTATGAGGACTATAAACATACTTGTGAAGATATTTATAAGGTCGAAAGTTCATAGGTAAGTACTAGGTTAACTGCCCTTGCAGGCCATTTTAAGCCTATCCAGTTTCCCTTTTTGTGCTCAAAGAAACCTACCCCATTTGTTATAGATTGTCCTTACCCATCCCATAGTCGTTAATTATATATTACCCCAAATGAGAATAGCTGGGCTCAAACCATAGATAATTAGAGTAACCCATGCATGGTATAAAACATTTAGGAATGACCTCAGTCCATTATTAGTGCAGGGCAATCATGGGGTCAATTTTCTGTTTCCCATCCATAGATCTAAGTTTTACTTGAATATGGACAGAGAAGAGGTTTGTTTTACGTAAATGGGAGTCTGTTCAAGACAATAATGTTTCACTATATGTAAATATGTTCCAGTTGTTTTAAATATAAGCCTTGTATTCAGAATTATTTTTGAAAAATACTACAAGTTATAGGCAATGTTTTCTTAAATAATGTTAATAAACTGATGAAATGTACTACCGTGAAACAAATGAAAAACTGAACTAAAATAGTTGTAGCCAACAAGCTAACCGACGGGCAACGTTGAGCAAGCCGTTTCAAAACTGCCTTTACACAGACACACCCCTCAGCTTGTCTAGACAGTCATAAAAAATAAAAAGCAGTGGCCAGGTTCAAACCCAGGATACTATACACCATAGTCAAGGTACTGAACCACTAAGCCATGACAGCAGTACCTGTAAATGCAGTAATAGCAAATATATAGGAATGAATAGAAAGTGGAGCATGACAAAGCAGGTTTTGTGAAGTTGATACAATTCCAAAATGGCCAATCACAGATATGTGCGGGAAAAACGGCCTATATAAGCCCCATAGGCGGGAATACACAGCATAAATGATTGTAGAACTGACTTGCAGCCAGAATGACAGGAGTAGGTGAGGGTAGTTGCTTTCGAGCACATAGGTGGGGCATTGAGGAGTCCAGATACATGGTCTGGCTCCTAGTCCTCAATCATGAGGCCCAACTCATGCAGGGCCAGGTCCTGTGGGGAGCATATAGGGCTGAGGTGTGGGACCGGTTGGCTCATGATCTCACCAGTGCCACAGGGATTCCAAGG
Organism: Protopterus annectens; assembly: GCF_019279795.1. NCBI lineage: Eukaryota > Metazoa > Chordata > Ceratodontiformes > Protopteridae > Protopterus > Protopterus annectens. The sequence goes on along the minus strand of NC_056732.1, from coordinate 287,277,655 downwards.
ACTGGTGAGCAGGTTCGTCACCACCGTGCAGACCTGAAGAGACGCAAGCAGGACCAATTGAACCTTTGGATCCAGGAGGCCCGGCAAATGCCCAACGCCCCACTACTGAGTAAGTTACATGTAATTATGTATGTAAGAAATTAAACTAGCTGATATTATGGAGATGTGTATTCCAATATTACTTCATTTATATTACAGCTGCAGGTGTCCGTTCTGCGAACCGCAGAGCCTATGGCGATAGGCTGGTGCGGTTGCGCCACCAGGCAGGTCAGTAATCCTCTCCCAGTAACTGTAAAGAAATATAAAAGTATGACAGTCAGCAAAAGAGTGCAGTGTAGTCACTAAGTAATAGAATGTGCAAGTAACAAGTGTAAGAGTGTTTGCAAGTATTGCTTGATTACAAAAGTGTGTTGCAGTCTGTAATCCAAACAGAAAATGAAAATGTCTGAAATAAAGTCTATAATAAAGATGCCCCACCTGTAATATAATAGTACACAACCTGCAGCAGGCTGAAAAGTACAACTGCAGAAGTTGAGCAAATCACATGTGTGAAATATACCCCTGTTGAAATACTGAAACATGACAGAAGTGAGACTGCTGGAAAGGATTGTAATAACTACAGGTAAAACATGTCAATAAAGCCTAGAAGTAAGTACCATCCTGAATAGTAAAATGAAAACAAGTGAGAGAGTGTGAAAAAGTGTCATGAATCCAGCAATAAAGTAGTAATAACCCCTGAATAAAGTATACTGCAGTCAGTACAGAATGAAATGCATGTGAGAAGCAAAACCAAACAGCGAAATCTGTGCAAAGTGTTGCTGCAGCTGGAATGTGTATCCCAAAATCTGGATATGTTGCTCTCAGTCTGCAATATGCAGATAGTATGATTATCTGATATACCAAATAACCACAGTTGTCTATAGCTATATAAAGCAAATGTAGCAGGATGATGTAGCTGAACAAAGCCAGATATGAATGTGTATGAAGAACAATAAAATGTATATTGATGTAGCAGTAACAGTCCTATCACCAAGTTGAAGTAGTTATCATATAGGAAACTGTAGTTAGAACAGTAGTGTGTATATATGTGCAGCTATTACAAATGTACAGCATATGTATTGGTATTCGAAGGTGTTAATATTATTTTCTTCACCCCACCCTATAACCACATATAACCCATTCCACGTGAAAATGGTATGTGCAATCACAATTAACACCCCTGGACATTTGTCCTGTTCGGTCATAAATATTTGCATGTCCGTTGATGCAACTGCCCTGTTCATACATCCAAACCTGATGGCCTGTTGCCATCAATCAACCCTGCATGTTGTTGGACTGTGTATTGCTGTTCAAATTATGCATGTGTTATGCTTGCTGTTCAATGGTGTGAATATCTGGGTGTTTGGTTAATGGGAATACTAATGCATGCTGTTACAACTAATTGTGAATGGTATTATATGTCATGACATAATGCAAAACATAGGACGACAGGGAAGGCGGGTTCCAGCGGACCCACCTCTCCCACCTCAGCTGGTGAGTGCACCTGGCACTAGTGCCCAGTCTGGACCCTCCTCCGGTGGCCCTGTGCCACCTGTGGGTGGAAGCACTGCAGGGGATGGGGCTCGTCCCCCCTCTGCAAATGTGGCCGGAGGAGAACCACCACTCACCCTCCGTAGCATCCAGACTGTGGTGCATAGGGAGATCCAGGACTCTGTTCTTGGGCCCTATGCCAGCTTGAGGCACAGGTGGCACAACTTACGGGCATGCCTGTTGCCCGGCCTACACAGCCCCCAGCACAGCCCCATCCTGGGCAGTGAAGGAACAGTGGCACCTGCCTATGGGTGGGGATATCAGTTCCACTGTTGCCATCTGTGGGCTCATGGGCTATGGATATCCACACCTCCGTCCCCGTCAATTGTGTAACCCCCCCACATGTGTCATACACCGCCCCTGTATGCGTCTTGTTTGTCTTGTCTGTTGAACTACCCAACCTACCTCCCCAGCTATACCGACTTCCTTCACCTGACATACCACTCTCACCTGAAAAAAAAAAAAAAAAAAAAAAGGGCACTCTGTACCCACAAAAAAATTATGCCCCATACATAGCTGCCCATTCTGCACACATGTCTGCTGGACATGGAAACTATCAATTACAATTGGCTGTACAACAAGTATTATTGTTGTCCTGACACCTCTCTCAGGAGTGGAAGGTTTCAAATGTCACACCAAATTACATACATATGCACAGCTGTTGCTTATGAAGAAATGGGCAGCTATGGGCCTTACCTACATCCCTCCTGCAAATCCCAAGCTTGTTTCCCTACTGTCTTACCCTCTTTGTGACCCCTTTTTCACCACTTTCCTGTCTCCCCATTTTCATTTCTTTCAAAGAAAATAGCGCGGGTGTGCACCAGAGTAAGCACTGTTAAGTGGTTGTAAGCGGATGTGCTCGTGTGTGCGCAGAGCTAAACGCCAGTGCGCCTGCGTGAGCTCCACGCAAACCAGCGCTAATCCGGTTACAACTGCTTAAAAGTGCCTTAGTCACTCTGATTGACAGGTCCTGTAGTCAGTTCAAAAGCAAAATAAAATCCCACTGTCAGTCCTGAACCCAGGACCTTGGAAACAGTAGCCTGTATGACCTACCACTAAGCCATGACTCTTATACAAGAACATTGTGCTAAAATAAATATATCATGTAATAGTAGGAATGAATGTAAAGGGAATATAGGATGTGTAGTACACAAAGCATGTCATTTAGAATTACTGTCAAAACTAGTGGATTTCCATAATAGTAGTGTGTGAACAGAAACAGCCATGCTAGTTGGTAGCTAGTAGAAAATAATGTCAGTTAATGTACATATATAAATGTATGTATATTTACATATATATATATATATATATATATATATATATATATATATATATATATATATATATATATAGTTATAGGTGTCATTGTGCATACACACTTACTACAGGGAACAGGAGAGAGGAATGGAGAAATGTGAATCTACAACACAGCCTGAATAATGAGAGAGATACTAACCTTTACACTCACAGAACAGAGTCCACAGCATACCAGCATGGTCCCCGCCCTTACAATCTGAAAGGGCAACGCCTATCTCACATACCCTTTTATAGCACTGTCCTGAAATCACAGTGAGAACTGCAATCAGTACACAACTGGCTGCATGCAATTAGCAAATGCTGGCTTACAATTGGTGCAGAGGCCATCACATGGACCTATGCAGATACCTACAAAAGCATCCTGTACTAACACTCCACACATGCAATACGTTCACTGCACTGTCTGGAAGCAGGCAGAGGGAGAGAGACAGACAGAGACAGAGACAGAGAGTGAGAGAAAAAAAAATACACACGCTACACACTGAGTCTAAGCTGTCAGCAGTGACAGTAGCAAGCCGTGCCAGCAGCAGCTGAAGCAGAAGTAGTGGTAACGCAACCAGCTGTGACAAACACAGGTAATGTAAAGTAGCAGGTTAATAGTCTGCATACTGTGAACCCTCCAAATGTGTCATAGGTCTGTATCTATAGGTATGTCCATGTGATATGTTGTGTGTATGTAGTTCCACCAAAAGGGGATGACTACACCTTACATGTCAGTCAGTGTTAGGCCATGATCCTGGCAGCAGTTGTCTGTGCGTTGCCCTCATCAATGGCTGTAGTGACTGTTTTGAAAGGTCAGCCAGGTTCAAAAGGCAGGATCAGCCCATCACAAAGGCAAACTGGCCGGGAACAAGTGTCTGCAGGTACCCAATATCGCTGTATATGCGTCCCATACTGAATAATTCCATAGCTTAGCAGACCAGGCCAGTTATGCTTATGATGTGGTAGTTCCCAGGGTCAGTAGAGGTGCCTCCTTAGTGGTGTGGGACCACTGTTGCTGTATGCCAGTGTCCAGGTACATATCCTGTAGTACGGCCAAGGTTAAATATCAGTCTTATATGCGGTTGTATGTCCTCTTGGACTGCACGTAGCACACATCCAGGGATACCATCAGGTCACAGTGATGCTGTGTGTTCTGCTTTGCTGAGGGCGGCACTCACCTGGACATGTCAGATGATAGGGAGGTTACATTCAGCTGTGATAAGAATTTCAACTTGCGGGGGAGAAGGAGGGGGGATACGTGCACCGAACCTGTCTGCAAGAATGTTGCCAATATCTGTGTGTTTGGTGAATGTTAAGTAGGTGTGTATTAACTCAGTGCATATCTGAGGCATTTGGTCCATATGTGTAACATAACTGAAGAAGGCCTTGTGGTTATCTATAGTGTCTGTGGCCATTTTCCTCCCAGAGTAGGCCGTGGCCGTTGTTATGAGAGACCGTAGCGTATTACCAGTGCTGACCACAGATGCCTTCCCTTAATGTGAATCTGCTCTGTCCTGCAGTAGCCTCCTGCTATTGTTATACAATCTGCCTCTGGCTGGGGTCCACCGGACAGGATGCCTAACCTTTGTGCATAGGGTCTGCTTTAGAAATGTGTGTGCAAGTTCCATGCAATCTGTGGGATGTCCGTGGTAAGCATTCACAAAGGGGTCAGCAGTGTGGGTTGTGGCTTCCACTGGCCCAGTGGGCTGCATGGATACCATCTCAGTCCTAACAAGTGAATAACTGTCTAATCACATACATATCAAAGTAGTCTACTGTGCTGGTGGTGGTGGTGGGATATGTATATCCAGGCCGAGTAACTTGTGCCCACATCACACTAGTGGATGGCGTTCCACATACAGTACCTTGGTATGAACCCCCAGAGTGAGGTTGTGCATTGGACCTGTCGCAGTGTGCTGACCGATGGGGCATGCTACTATGTTGTATGGAATGTGGCAGGTATTGTTGCACAGGTGTTGGCTGAGCACTGATATCTGGCCATGTACTTGTGTATCCACCATGAGACACACACATGCAACATATGGGAGTAGTAGTATATCACTACACTTGAGTATCATGTATAGTATGTGTGCCATATATTACTGACATAGTCTGCTGATATCCTGTTTGTGTTCTCTTCCAGGGAGATGGCACATCAGCGTAATCCCGCCTACTCTGCAGCGGAAGATGAGGAGATACACCAGAGCCTGGTGCGGGAGTATGACATACTGTTTTCCCGCACCAGCCAGAATCAGCAGGAGAGGGCTGCACTGTGGCAAGACCTTGTCTGTAGGGTAAATGACATTGGCACGCATAATAGGACATATGAGCAGGTACGACATCACTGCAGTGATTTAATCAGAGATGTCCGTCAGCATGTGTCAGATATCCACAGGCAACAGGTTGCCACAGGAGGTGGGGTGGCCACACATCCCCCCTCACCAGACTAGAGGGGCTACTCCTAAGTTTTGTGGCTCCAGCCCCAGAACAGCAACAGCAATACACCTGCATCATGATGGAGGCTGGATCTACACAGCAGCACGACATGGAGCATGCAGGTAATATGCCATATGTACACTTGACTGTTCTGTACACTGTTAGTTTATGCATGTGTAAGGTGTGTCCGTGGTATGTAGCTGTCAACATAGTATGTAATTGTGCATGTGTGATATTGGCAATATCAGCAGCTGACGTGTGAAAGGCAACTGGTGTACTACTGCACTGTATCATATGCAGTATCAATGGCACAGTTGTGCCCACTGACATTAATCTCCTCATTTCTGCAGGTCCCTCCAGGGTTACAGCAAGGCAGGCCATCCATGCTGGTGAGTGTGTTTAACAATACCTATAATAGTCCTGATAGTGCTAGTAATACTAGTGTAACTCAGTAGTGCTCTGTGTGTATACTGCGGGGTGTGCATGTGTGCATGTGTGCAGGTGTGCCTGTGTCCATGTGTGCATGTGTGCATGTGTGCATGTGTGCAGGTGTGCCTGTGTCCATGTGTGCATGTGTGCATGTGTGCATGTGTGCCTGTGTCCACGTGTGCATGTATGCATGTGTGCCTGTGTCCACATGTGCATGTGTGCATGTGTGCCTGTGTCCACGTGTGCATGTGTGCATGTGTGCATGTGTCCACGTGTGCATGTGTGCATGTGTCCACGTGTGCATGTGTGCATGTGTGCCTGTGTGCCTGTGTACATGTGTGCATGTGTGCCTGTGTGCATGTGTGCATGTGTGCATGTGTTCATGTGTGCATGTGTCCAAGTGTGCATGTCTGCATGTGTGCATGTGTGCATGTGTGCCTGTGTCCATGTGTGCATGTGTGCATGTGTCCACGTGTGCATGTGTGCATTTGTCCACGTGTGCATGTGTGCATGTGTACACGTGTACACGTGTCCACGTGTGCATGTGTGCATGTATCCATGTGTGCATGTGTGCCTGTGTGCCTGTGTACATGTGTGCAAGTGTGCCTGTGTGCATGTGTGCATGTGTGCATGTGTTCATGTGTGCATGTGTCCAAGTGTGCATGTCTGCATGTGTGCCTGTGTCCATGTGTGCATGTGTGCATGTGTGCATGTGTGCATAAGTGCATCACTGGTAACATTGTGTGGACACTGTAAACTGTGTTTCCTGTCTTCCTCCCACAGGTTCTGGTGCTGCTCTGGTGTCCTGCAGCAGGGAACCTGAATCTGGTGCCACAGGTACTGGTAATGATGATATCTGTGTAATGGTACAGGAAAGTGTGTCAGGGTCCGCCATTGGTCAGCCAATTGACAGTACACAGCTGTCAACCCCATCATTGCGCACAGTCATCCTGCCAGTACATCCCTTGTCACCATTGTCCCTAGGTGATGGACAGGATACAGTGGGCATTGACCAGGGTAATGTGGTATCTGTGGCACATGCTTCCCCACACAGCAGCCATGGGCAGGGTCCTGCGATGGTACCACACAGACAGTTGCCCATGGGTTCACGTGGGAGCATCCATGGGTGTACTGCCTCTGGCAGACGTGCCCAAAGAGGTCTGTCAACCTCAGCTATGTTTCGGGCTGTCATGCAGACACAGTCGCATATGGAAAGGTACACCAGACAGGGTCTGAGGGAGCTGAGAGCATGTCGCACAGCCATGACTGACAGTATGCGTGACATTGCGGATGCTATCCGTAATTTCACCAATGTCATAGACAGACATTGTGGGGACATATTACAGCAGTTCCACAACCAAATGTCCATGAGCCAGGGCAATGGTGGGCGGTTGCAGCGTCGATGTGGCCGTATGTCAGCAACAGCAGCAGCTGGCAGTCGGAGCGGATGACAACAGGCCCACACACACACCCATAGTGCCAGCAGCAGCCCCAGCAATGCTGGGTCTGTGCTGTCATCGGAACGCCCCAGGAGACCACGTGCACGTGGCTCTGGACAGTCCCAACAGGGACCTGTGTCCAGTTAACACACTCCCGCTTCTGATGACAGTACCCAGTCTGGCTTAGTACTGGATATGGTCCGTAGCACCCCTGCCAGGCACAGGTACCGTGTCCGTGCCCACAGACACTGATCTGTATGACTTGCCAGGTGCAGTCTGTGGCTGTCCACAAACCCCTGTATATGGCAGCCATGAGGTGGAACTGTGTGCGTGCATGCACACATGCAAAATGTTAACACCTAGGGCTACCACATACACGCACACACTGCACCAACAGTGCCCCACCCTGTACTGCTGAACCTCACCAACACACATACACACACATGTCAATTGGTGGTATCAGTGGCAGACTCAGGCATACCTAATTCACACCCTGTGCATATGATGACACTGTGCCACCTCCTGCAATCTCCAACATCATTGCGGGAACAGGTAAACATGTTGCTGATGCACAGGGTGACTACATAGAAGTGCATTAGTAGTATCATGTTGGTAACAGTACAGTGTGCTGATATGACTGTGTGTATATCCCAGCATGTCTGATGCAGTAACCGTATGACTGTCCTGAATTGTTATCTGCACCCATAGTACGTACCAAAGTGTAACAGCTGCACATTATTGCATGCCGGTGGTAAGGATGTCAACAGATAGCCACATACATGGGTAGCACAGGGGGGAAGCTAATGCAAGTAGTGATATGCAATGATGGACATGTACAGTAATGGTGTCAAGTTGCCCACAATGACTATGCAATGTGGATGCTTGCTCATGTTGATATGTGTGCAGTACCAATGTAATCCAAATCACAATTAACTATGACATAATATCAGTTCTACCATGGGCATCTGTGCTGTGCATTCCTGAGTACATGTTGATAGTGCCTACATATTTGCACTGTTACCTACTGTTAGTGTTACCCCTTCTTTGTTGTACAATGAACTACTTCCAGCCCTGCTTACTGTAGCTTTGTTTGCATGCATGTTCGCTTGGGGTTCCCTGGAACACTGCTTCCACCTGCAATGCAGAGTTACAGTGCTTCTGTGGACTCCTAGTGACATCTGCATAGTGTACGATACGTATGTCAAGTTTACACATGACAGAACGTCACTGTCCGTCCTGTTCGCATGTACGTTGCCTGTGACACATTGCACATGTCTTACCTGGCATTTACCCACGTGTGCAGTCATATATGCCAGTGCTATGAAACAGTAGCAGTACACCCACACATACACACCTTCAGTATGTTGTTCCCCATTGGCCCTATGTGTTGGTACTCACCGTAGCAATCACACTACTAGGGTAGCATGTGCAAAGGTAACCTGTGAATCACATCTATGGTCCAGTTGTGGTTTATGTGAGTCATGTGGCAATGTCACAGCTGCCACATGTATGTAGTCAACCATCACCCTTGGCCAGGAACGTACAACCCATGTGTGGGATGCCACCACATAGCCAATCTGGGGACTGAGCTCTCTGAACCCAGTAATGCCATACTCTGTCAGGTGGCATGTCATACTACAGTGACTACAATACAAGTCAGACATAGACATGCACTGACAGCAAGCTGAACACACTGGGGCATACGTGGGGACTCAGAATAGCATCCTGCCTGAGCATCACACACCTCTGCAGCTGGCACACAGGCATATGTTACGTCCGAACAGAGCACATGCCACACATGGCACACACATCCCGTGTGCCACACACTCACAGCCAGTAGGGCTACACAACACACCTGCTACAGATGTGTCAGGTACCTGTCTTGGGCGCTGCAGTGGGGTCCCACTCAACAGGCTGTATATGGTGAAGGTCACAGTGATATGCCTCAGGGGCACTATGGTCCACCACAAAACACATGCATACAGGTCAGTCAGAGGCATGGACACATATGACTCAGTCATTGACCATGCAACTATGGATGACCTGAGACTCCTCCCTGGACTACATGATAGGGAACATAGAAGGGATCTCTCAGCATGTGGCACGGGCCAGTATGAGCCTGATCTTGGTTGCCAAAATACCCTCACCAGGTATGCTACCACTATATGTAGGAAGGGTGTTGTATGTCTACATTCTGCTCAGTCTCCAATGTCATTCATAGGGTATCCGCTGGCTGTCAATGTGTGCTTACATGCTAGGGAAGCCACAATGATGTGCAAGGGGCAGCTTGCATGCGACACCCATGGCCCAATGTATATTGGCGAAGCTCCTTGATACACACATACTGCCTTATGCTGCAGGGCACGGATTACATAGCCACCTCCATGGGTATCACACAGGTTAGGACACTAACAGTGCTGCTACACAACACCAGCAGTGTACACCGCAAGATGCATGCACTGGACACTGTCCTCAGCACAGTGAACTGCAATGTCTGTGCAGTACCAGAGTCCTGATTCATGGCTCACAGGTGCAACACATCACTGCCAGGTTATGCCTCATACCATGCCTGTCATCCCCTACACATGTAACACACATGGACAGGGGGGTGGTATCCCAAGGCACCACAGATACACACACCTCCAGGTTGTTGGCACAGCACAAAGCATCAGGGCCTATTCATGTGCAGCTAACACTGTGTCGGACTGCTGTCTGGTTCATAGCCTGGCAAACACAACCCTCCCATACACAGGAAAACCACCTATCCTCCATAACAACACTGGCAATATGACAGTCTCAAGAACTGTCTTTATATGGCTGGACTGCATCCAGCCAAACATTGTGCGTGAGCATTACTGTAGCTACAACACACTAGTTGAAGGGTTCTCAGCATGTGGTCACTGAATTGCAGTGGAATGACATGTTACCACTCCCACAACAGGTGAGAACATGCAGCACCTGTACATCGACTACATGTAGACTATATGGCCCAGACCAGATGTGTATCCCCTGCTGTAGGTATTTTACCATATACACCCACACTGTATAGACATATACCGCGTGTGGCCCCTGCACAGTAAGACACCGTCATATTGTTATGCATTGCAAATACCATTTATCCACTCGAGGCATGTGTCAGACATGGTAACTACTGCAGGTCACAGGTATTTATGTGTATGTGTCACACACATACATCATGTGTGCAATGCCATTGCTGGTTTAGGCAATGGCATGCATTGTTATGCACAAAGACCCACACAAGGTCATAATGTGTGACACAACCACACGTGGCAGTTGTGGGTTACCAAAACATACCTATCTGTACTCTGACAATGGTAATAGACCCAGTAGCAGAGCGCACTATTGGCATTACTGGCCAACTAGCCCTGTTTGGCTGTGCTGATAGTGTGGTGACATCCCCTGTGTTTACTGGGGGAATATGCAGCATCTGGTGTATTGTAGTATTTGCCAAAAGGATCTGTTCTCTCACACACACCCTACTACCCCCACACACACACACGCACACTTGCCATTTTCAGGATTCATACCCCTACTTAACTAAGTCACGACACGTGAGAGAGACACATTAGCGAAGCACACTATTCAGATTACTAGATGGTTCTTTTTCTCTGGCTGTACTCATAGGGTGCTGACATCATCAGTGTTTTGAAAGGGTAATGTGCATCAGGTAGTGTGATCTCCTGATTGCCAAAACTAACATGTTTTTCATGCAGAATTGCACACACACAAACTCCCCACATCCAAACACACACACACTTGCAGGTTTTAAACCCCTACCTAACTATGTTATGACACTTGAGAGTGACGCTGTAGCAGATTGCGCTATTCAGATTACTGGTAGATGTTTCTTCTCCAGCTGTATGTATAGGCTGCTGACATCATCACTGTTTGGAAAGGGTAATGTGCATCATGTAGTGTGATCTCCTGATTGCAAAAAAGCACATGTTTTTCATACAGAATTGCAGATACACAAAGTCCCCACATCCAAACACACACACATGCCATTTGCAGGTTTCAAACTCCTACCTAACTATATTATGACACTCGAGAGAGACGCATTAGCAGAGTGCGCTATTCGAATTACTTGGAGGTTCCTCTTCTCCTGCTTTACTTATAGGGTGCTGACATCATCCGTGCTGAGATAGGGGAATGTGCTTCCTTTAGAGTGCTTTCACAGTTGCCAAAAGGGACATTTCCCTCACACAGACTTGCACACACACTAACCCCCCTCCACACACACTGGGCAGTTGCAGAATTCAAACCCCTACCTAACTATGTTATGGCACTAATGCCAGACGCATTAGCATCGCGCGCTATTCAAATTACTGGGAGGTTTCTCTTCTCATGCTGTACTTATAGGGTGCTGACATCATCCGTGCTGAGATAGGGGAATGTGCATCCTGTAGCGTGCTTTCACAGCTGCCAAAAGGGACATCTCCCTCACACAGACTTGCACACACACTAACCCCCCTCCACACACACTGGGCAGTTGCAGGATTCAAATCCCTTTTTAACTATGTTATGACACTCGAGATGGACGCATTAGCAGAGCTCGCTATTCGCATTACTGGGAGGTCTTCTTTCTCCTGCTGTACTTATAGGGTGCTGACATCATCCGTGCTGAGATAGGGGAATGTGCATCCTGTAGAGTGCTTTCACAGTTGCCAAAAGGGACATCTCCCACACACAGACTTGCACACACACTAGGTAGTTGCAGGATTCAAACCCCTACCTAACTATGTTATGACACTCAAGACGGACGCATTAGTGGAGCGCGCTATTTGCATTACTGGGAGGTTTTCCTTCTCCTGCTGTACTTATAGGGTGCTGACATCATCAGTGTTTAGAAAGGGGAATGTGCATCCTGTCGTGTGTTCTCCTAGTTGCCAAAAGGGACATTTCTTTTATACAGACTTGCACACACACTAACCCCCTCCACACACAGTGAGCATTTGCAGGATTCAAACCCCTACCTAACTATGTTATAACACTTGAGATGGATGCATTAGCAGAGCGCACTATTTGCATTACTGGGAGGTTTCCCTTCTCCTGCTGTACTTATAGGGTGCTGACATCATCAGTGTTTAGAAAGGGGAATGTGCATCCTGTAGTGTGTTTTCCCAGTTGCCAAAAGGGACATTTCCCTCACACAGACTTTCACACACACAAACCCCACTCACCCACCCACACACACGACGCATTAGCAGAGTGCACTATCCGAATTACTGGGCATCTGTTCTGCACCTGCAGTATTTATAGGATGCTGACATCTTTATTTCTACAGAGGTATGTACATGTAGTACTACCTGTCAGGTGGGGGATGGCATATATATGCATTTGCAGCCACCTACGTCAGGGTCAGATATGCACATCGCACTGGAAGGTTATGTTCTATACCATGCTTTGTGACCACAGGACCTGTAACACACAACACAACCAGTCCAGAACACCACACCCACATCCAGGACACACACTTAGCTTCCCTGGGAACAGTGCCGGGATATGCATGTGTTTACATACACCATTCCAGTTGTTAACATCAGGTACAGGCATATTGTGTGTGAGAACTACTCAGGCCTCTACCACTTTACCCTACAGCCACTACAATTTGTGGGTCCATGTGCTATGGCAGAACCACACACCACAGCCACATGGGGTATACATATTGCACCTGTCCATCTGCAACATGGGTACTCACTGTTCCACACCAGAGGTAGACCACCATTGTTGATATCTGACCATACCCACCTTTCCCTGGACATCCATATCCCATCTCCACCCCCAGGCAAGGTTGTCACTGCACACAAACTGTATTTAGCACAAGCAGACTCTACACTTGTGAAGAGTGGGGTGGGCGACTTCAGAGGACCCATGCTGGGGGACTATACTGGCCACTCAGCATAATCCTTGACAATTGCATTCTATGAGCATGTGTATGGTTTGCATTGATCATGCTATCCCACATATACCCATGACTGTTCCACAACAAGACACCTGTCAGGTGTACACCAGCCATATATGAGCCGTTACAACAGACAGAGTGAGCTAATACATTGCAGAGCTGTAGCCCACAGAGGGAGGACATCTGTGAACAGTTCCAGCATGGCACTTCATTCACACATAATCATCACAACACAGTGATGACAGTGGAATTGTCCAGAGAATGCAGATAGGGCTCCCCTCAGTCTGTTATTGATGGCCACTTACTGTTAGAGATCCTCAGCAACCCTCTTCCAGCACACACCGACAACATGGCTGTGGCTTAGCACATTCAAACCCTGGGATCTCCACTGTGCCCTGCTTGACAGAGGCACAGCTCACTAACCTCACATTGCCTTATGTGACCTACTTTACAGTGGCACAGTAGCCTACTGTACTGGGGATGCAGATGCCAAGCACACTCTGGCTGAGCTGTCATTCCCTAGGGCAACAAGCCTAGTATTGACCTCTACACCCATATGTTCAATTGTCAGATGCACAATATTTGTTGTGCTGTTCTACTGTTTGCAGGTCTTTATTGCCATAGCATTCCCTGTTCCTATGACCAACTTGTGTATCTGTGGAAGATGTTTGCATATGACGGCTATCCACTATATCACTTATGTCTCTGTAGTCATTTACTGTGTGCACTGGGCAGATTGCTGTGTTGTGGTTGGTTCCTGGAATGACACGTACAAATACCAGATATGTGTGGCCAACTGCTAAACGGAGATATGGCCTAAGTGTGTGAGCATGCCCAGTTCAGCCTTTCCATGGCATGTTGTCTGACATATGCCTCATTTATCAAAGTGTGCGAGCATGCCCAGTGTGAGCTTTCCATATGTTGCACTCTGAAGTCCACCACATATTTGGGTGTGTGTGAACTTCAACAATATCTCACGTTTATGGTTGTGTGTTGGGTGTCATGTTGTGTACTAACTGGCCAACTGCTTCATGTCTGCCACAACAGGGATTATACTGTGCCTGCAGGGATTGCATGGGATACTTTGCAGACAGTTGTCAACATACTTTCATAATGACCTAACACTGTAGTACCGTATAGTGTACTGGTTCAGTACTTTCACTGTGGTGGACAGTATCCTGGGCTTTAGTCCTATCACTGCTTGACATCTTCATAGTGTGCACAACAGACTATGTAGGGGCCAGTTGTGCACATATGACCATGTTGCATTATGTTCAGATATGGACTACCTACATCAGGCTCGTCCAACATTGGTAGTGTATTCCACAACATGGGTGGACATTGGCAAACACTAGCGATGTTCCCTAGGCCATTTCTGATGCTAGTCACAGGGTGTGTTTGTCCTTCGACACACATTGTAACTGGAGTTTGCCATGACATATGTCATGGTTAGTATACTGTGCCTCCATCTACCTCTGACATAACAGTGATACCCAGGGTTAGCCTACCATCTCCCATCCACTCATCAGGATTCCACTTGAGGGGTGTCGATAGGTGACTCTCTGGCTGACCTATACCGAGAGTTTACTGAAGAGTGGGGGTGCCTTCTGTGTTATGGATCATTCTGTACAGCTTGTCCTATGTATGTCACTGCTGGGGTTCAGGTATCTCATGTGCATAGCTCACTGCCATTCAGATTGTACAAGGTGCAGTATGTTCATTGATTCCAGGTTGGACTTGGCTTCATATATCAGGCACAGCTTGCCTGTAGCTGGTCAGTATGGCAGTGTGTGGGGCTGCAGTTTGCTTACTCAGGCAACACATGGCATCTGTTCATGCTCTTTGCTACTCCTGGTGGGGTACTGTTGTGGACTTTACTGTTGATGGAGGTGGCTGCTGAGGTATATCCCACAGGGGCTATTGTAGTAAATTGTGACGCTGATGAAGGATGACTGCAGAGCCACAGTGACCTCCCCTTATCTACATCTGACAACCTTCATGATTGGGTGGGTATATAGTATGTTTCTGCGAGCACTACAGCCACATGTTTGTCCATTGCAGGATATCTATCACCTTTTGTCCCCAGGTCTCTCATTACATGTTAGGTATGTAATGGGTTAACACCTGTGTTGTAATTTGTGGGCACTTACTGTATATCCACGGTGGTTGTCTATACACAGTTCTGCAATTAGCTTGCTGACATGGCTATGGCTCCAGTTGTCTGTTTGTAGGTGGCCCTTTTGTGGGTTGCTTGTGTCAGCTGGGGGTCGGATATGGTGGGCTGTTTGTACTCCTCTCCATACATGTTCAGTCACAGTCCTTCCATGTTGGCCTATACCTATGGGACATATATACAGAACGGGGGGGGCCCAGGACCAGGCCTTGTGGGATGCCACTCATATCTGCTTTGTAGTCTGACATGGATGCAGCATGTCTGACCATGTCAGTTCTGTCCTTGGTCTGGTTTGCAACCCCTCTACTGACATAGGGGTATATATTTAAGCTGGTGAACATATCCATACTGAACTCGTAGGGTATTGTCTAGAAGCATATGCACGGTCCAGCTACGCTGTGTGGACCACATTGCCCTCATCAATGACCTTAATGACTGCTTCAAATGGGTCACACATGCTTAGGGGCAGGATCTGCAGTTACGACAGCCACACTGTGTAGGGTCCAGTATCAGTAGGTCCACAATAGCTTTATGTCTGCGGTACATACTGATCCTTTCCATAGCTGTGCAGACCAAGCTTATCAGGATCCTGGGGTGGTAGTTTGCAGTATCCATTCAGGCAACACCTTTGTTGTGAAGGACCACTGTTGTTGTACACTGCTCTTTGGGTACATATCCTGTGGTAAGGCTGACATTGGGCAATAGTGTGATTTGGCATTCCATTATTCTTGGAGTCCATGTTGGCCTCAGCCCAGGACACCATCACATACCTTTGCTGCTGTGTGTTTTGCTTTGCAGATGATGGCTGTTACCTCAGCATCTGCAATGTCAGGGGACCAGCAGTCTGCTGGGATAGATATTTTGCATTCTGGTGGGGGGGGTTGCACTGCACCTGTCAGGTTGTATGTTAGCAATATGTGTGTGTGTGTGTTTGGTATGTTGTTTGTAATATCTGTGTGATTTGGAGCATATCTGTGGATGCCCAACATGGTTCCTACCATCAGTTAAGTAAGCCTTGTGATTATCCTTAGTGTCCTGTACAATTTGTATCTTCATAGGTTCATGGGTTCATACTAGGCTATCCACCCTAGGGCATTAGTAAGCCTAGCCAGAGTGTGTGTGTCTTTCGCCGCCCCTTGCTATGTGACTATTATGGCCATTTATGAATTTCTTTACTGTGCCTCTGTCTGGTCGTGACACAGTGAAGACCCCCAGTATACATGTACGATCATCCATCCACTTGGCAATATTCCTGCTGAGAGGTGTCAGTGAGGGGCTCTGCCTAACATGGATTGGGGTCCTGTTTCTGGGTGTGGGGAGCCTCTGGGTTATGTATCTGTCCCTCCAGCACATCCTATTTCATTATGTGTTGAGGCTGACATCTGTCACTCTCACAGCTCCAATGGCTTTGATTTCCTGTGGTGTAGCATGTCCATTACTCCTGTGCTGGACATGGCCTTGTACAACAGACATACAATGCCTCTGTGTAGGCAGTCTGTGACTGCATTCAGCTGGGGTGTCTACAGCCAGGCAGCATATGACATATATTTCACACCCTTTATCCTCTTGGTGGGGTAACTATGAGGTCTTCCGAACCGCTGCAGGTGTCACATACAGTACATCCCATATGAGTCATTGTACTAGATTATGGGTCTGATAAGGGAACAGTACAGTGGCACAGTGACCTCTGTTGATGTAGATGTGAATCCTTTCATGATACGGTGTCCAATATCGACAATCTTCCTAGCCACATTGGCATTGTGAGTGTCACATGACAGATTACTGTCGACTTGTGTCCCTAGGTCCCTGATTACTCCTTGCATACATAATGGTTTGCCACCTATGTGGTAATTTGTGTGTACCTTGTCTGGTATTTGGTGGGACATTCATACTGTCCAGTGTCTTCAGGATGTCTGGGTGGAGTTCTTGTGTGTGAGAGTGTGGTCTGTCGCATGCTACAGACTGTACAGCAGTTTGGACTACACTTAGGTGCACATGGGTGGTCTCCGCTGCTTTGTGCATTGTCAGTTACCTGGCCGTATGGGTGTCTGTGCTGCATATGGATACTCCCCCTCCTTTGATGTTTTGGTCGAGGTGTTGGGGCCATAACGCATGATATGTAGTATAACCTGGTAGTGCTGGTGTGCTATCACTAGGCTTGCAGCAGGCTTCTGTCACTGCACAGACATCGATGTTCTCCATACTGGGAAGTGCCTCAGGGGCATGCATATTGCAGTTTACATATCTGGCATTGGTAAGCATTACCCTTATGTTTCTTACCACTTATGTTTTCTAGGGTGGTGGGTAGTTTTTTTGGCCTTGCCTACATACAGCTCTATGGAGGTGGCAAAGGCCTTATTCAGTATCCAGACGCACAGGGGTAACAGGTGCAAGCCATCCCTGGAACAGCAGCATGGCTTGTCATGCTTGACATCTCAAGCAGACAGACATTAGACCCTCTTGGACTGACAGCTGTAACTGTGCCACCTGTTAAACATGATCATTCTGTGTTTGTACTGTGGCATCATTCTTGGTGAGGGTTGGATGCTGCACATGGCCAGTGTCATACCAGCCTGGGGTACATACTCAGAGAGCTCATCCATGTCTCTTTTCATGTAGACCAGGGAGGTACATCTCAGGTCATTCACACCAGCATGGACATTGAGTGCATCATATTTCTGCTTGCTTTGGGGTGACCTGCATACTTGTGTTATGTGGCATATTGTGGCAGCCTACAGGCAGCTTACTGTATCCTTTCCCTTGTTCAGTCTGGTGAGTGGGACAGCAGTGTGCCTGCCTATACAGACACCTATTACAACTGTATCAGGCATGTTGTTTCTCCTTCTGGACTGTGACTGTTTGGCACACCAGCTTTGTGTACTATGTGTTGCATGTGCTATGTTTGGAGGTTGTGGTTGCTTGTGATCTGCTTTGGAGGCTTCTGTTGGTGTGGTGTGTTTGTAATTAGGGCCTCCGGGAATGTTTTTGTGTGTTTATGTGTTTGGTTTACAGTTGTGGTAGGTCTATGTGGGACTGGGTTTGTGGTGTATGTGGTTACCTTCTCCTCCTGACTAGTTTTGACAGTACTGAGTTGGGGGAGCTCAGCCTCTGGTTTGGATACATGGTTGCATCTATCACATATATTTGTATTTATTGGGGGAGTTGTGGTTGTCTGTGTACTTGGGACAGGTGTCACATTGCCTCTGGATTCACAGATTCTACTTGTTGTGGCTGGACTTAGTAGATTGTATGTGTGGACATATGTTATTGCCATACTACTGATCAGTGATTACTTCCCTTTTTATGTTTGCTCTATCATGTGGTAGCTTCCTCATTCTCTTGCATGGTTTGGTAATGGCTGGAGTCCAGCATGCCAGATGCCTGCGTGTATGGCATTGTGTCTTGTTGTTATTTGTGATTGCATACGCCAAGCATTCCTGGCTGTGTTCATGGAATGCCTGTATAACATGTTCTGCGGTGTGTCCCATATTCTGCACTTGCACAGGGCCTTTCGTGGATTCCACGTCGGTTTGGAGGGGTGCAACCTATACTTTACACATGTTTTTCACTGTGGTATTCTGGCCAGGGACTGGGGTTGGGATGTGTATATCCAGTGTGATTACTCTATGGTCTGGTCTTACCAGTGAAGGATACACTTCTCATCTTGCCATCCAGTACACATGTTGCTGATTATCACATCCAGTATGCTTACCCCTCTTGTGAGAGTGGTACGTTGTTCCTGGGCATTTTGGTTTATGAATTCTGGGAACTTTTCTCCGACTGTGTTGGTGCTAGTATAATGCTCCCGGTGTATGTCTGGGTATTTTCAGTCAAGCAATATAATGTGGTTTGGGGGGCTTGATATATTCATGTATTCCAACATAGGCCAGGTGCGGTTCCTGGTATTAGGTCAGTAGTCTGCAGCAGGCTATATATTGGGAGGCGGTTTTAGCCATTGGTATTTGACCATGGCTAATCCATGCTGCTTCTTGTTGTGGTACCAACATGGGGGTGTGGTTATCCTTGACATTTATTGCTAGTCACCCTCCTTTTGTAGCTTGTTCCATGTTTTGCGGCTGTACAGCACATTATGAGGTGTGACCTGGTAGTGTTAGGGTGCTGATGTGAGCCTTGACCCAGTTCTCTATTACAGGACTGATATCTACATTCTCCATACTGTGTGTGTTTACACTGCACACATCTTGCTGTTTAGACTTCTGGCATTGGGTAGCATTACATCTAGGTTCCTATCCCTTGTGGTACCTATGAAGGTGGGTTTGTGTTTTGAGACTTACCTTTTCAGGGCATGCTGTGGGTAGTGACAGCCTTTGCCAGTATCCATGGGGCATGGACTGATAGGTGCATGCCACCCCTAGCAGGTGGTGCATCATGTCATGCTCCGCATGTCTTCCCAGCCTGAAACTCATTGGCTCCCCTTTGACTAACTGCATTACCTCAGCAAGTTATTGCACTTGATCATCCCATCGTCATTTTGTGGCTTCATGCTTGGTGAGGGTGGATGTTAGTCAGGGTGCTCAGGTGTGCATATAGTACATGGTGTTACATTACTTAACACATGGCATTCATGCCTCAGGTGGTGCTGCAGGGCTGCCTCTGTTGGATGCACATATTACACTTCCCTGTACATGTTTGTGAGCAGGTCATGTCATTTTAGGCATCCATGTTATTATTTGAGTGAGTCAGAGGGGTATCATTCCCAGGGTTCCTACTGAGCCAGTGTATGTGCTATCGTTGCCTCTTTGCCAAGGCCAGGGCATACTGGGCATGCCTCCTTCTGCCTACTGGGGCAGGCTCAGGTTGTTCCTCCTCCGAGTCACGCTCTGCCTGTGATGGCCTTGGCAATGGTGGGGGGCTGTTTGGCCCAGCCCTATGCTGGTCCTGCTGCAGCTGTTTTCGCAAGATCATATTATGTAGCATAGCACATACCATGACAATTTGGGTACATGTAGTTGGTGTGTACTGCAAGGCTCCACCAGATGTGTCCAGACACCGGAACCGTGACTTCAGCAGCCCAAACACACGCTCTATTACATTACGTGTTTGTACATGTGCCTCATTATGATGTTCCTGTTCAGGTGTGTGTGCGTTTCTGATGGGTGTCATCAGCCACGGCTCCAGTGCATAACCTGCATCCCCCACTAGGTGTCCGTGTGGGATGTCCCCATTGGCAAATGTCTGGTACAGCTGCATCAAATGCCAGATGTGGGAATCATGGTAACTCCCAGGGCAGCCAGCACACACATTCATTATTATGCCCTGGGCATCACATACGACCTGGCAGTTGATGGAGGGGAAGCCCTTGCAGTTAATGTAGGCCCTACCCCGCTCACCGGCTGGTGCTTTGATGCGTATGTGCGTGCAGTCTATTGCACCCACTACCTCAGGGTATTCCGCTATTTGCTGGAAGAGACGCATATTGCTGGCCAATACCTCACGGGCATTGGAGAAATATACATGATCACCGACATGTGCTGACATGGCATCCAGGAACTGGTGCAGTACCCTGGAGGCTGATGCCTGTGATATCCCTATCATATCACCAGTTGGTCTCTGGAAGGTACCTGTTGCTAGTATTCTTAGGCCAACACATACCTTGGTTTCCACTGGGATGGGTTCCCCTCTGTTGGTTCTGTGTGTGAGGCGTGGCCTGCACAGCTCAACTATTTGCTGCAGGAGCTCTCTGTCCACTCTATAGCACTCTACTATGTCCAACTCATGTAACCCATGGTAGGTGACCCTGGGCCTGTACACTCTTCTCCGTCTCCTCAGTGTGGGTTGTCTGGCACCATCTGCATTGTCACCACCCTCAGCAAGTCGCCTATGTCTCATTATGACAGCTATGGCAGCCCCTAACATTTCTGCTCTGAGTGAAGCTTTTTCAGTTTTCACTTCTATTAGCTTACTCCTGTCTTGCAGTGTCTCTTAAGAGAAACATCCTGCATTACTGTTTGCAGAGTTTTAAGTGTTGAGCTGGGCTACTATTCTGCCTGTGTAATTGCCTGCTTCTAATTGTTTTCACCTGCTAGCTTCAGCAGTATTCCCTGCTAGCTTCCTACTAATTCTGTTACTTCCTTTTTCCTTTCTGTTTCCTCAGGGGGGAGCAACATGCATACCAGCAGAAACACACTCACAGTGGCTTACATGCACGCACACGTGCTTACACGGTTCAGAATCTACTTATTCGGGTTAAAACGCGCGCACACCTGCGCAAACAGTGTTACAAGTCTGCCAACAGCCTCCTACATGCTCAGCCTGCCCTACACGCGCACACACCAGCGCAAACAGTGTTAAACATCTACCAACACACTCCCACATGCTCAGTCTGCCTTACACGCACGCACACTGCCCTACTCGCTTCATGGCACGCACGCGCATGCGCCAGCAAGAAACTTTAGTGTAAGTAACAGTGTACACCTTCCATTTCTTGACTTTCCCAGACTTATCTTGTGGCACTCCTCTTTCCCTGATCTGTGTCTGTCATCTGTCATGTTACACTGACCTCCAATGAACTGCATTTCTTTCTACCATTACCCCCTGTGATGTCACCTATCTCCTACTCTATTCCTCTCCTTATGTATCTCTTACACTACTCAGACTGTGCTCATTTGCTATGTGACTGTGAGATTCAGTATCCTAACCCTCATTTACATGAGATTGCCTACTAATGCTTAGTTACATTTCTTACACTCAGCTTCCCCCCTTAGCAACCACTACACGGTGGCCATGTTGTTTTGGTCTGCTGGTCCCTGCATTGTCATTCCATGTATTGCATAAAACCCACATTTGTGGGTTTATAACCTTCATTTTTATGTTTTATACAGCGCAGCCCGTTTTTATTATTTTTGCATTGGGTTACCTTGCCAATGGCCACATATTTGGCCATTGGCATGCTGCCTGACACATATGCACCCTTTATTTGGAGCTGACATGGCTCTGTTGTGACATTTGCAGAAACGTACTCAGTTGTCAACCGAGTACATTTCTGCAGCTAAAACGTCTCTTACACGGCCTGGTTTCTGCTTCGTGGATCACTAATATACCTCATTTGCATACTTTTCGGCTGCAAGTGAGGTATTTAGCATGTCCACGCCCAGTCCGTGTAAGAGACGTTTTAGCTGGTCTCTTACACGGAGTTTTGGGCTGTTCCTGGATCGCGAGGCTTGCATGGAGTGTTACACGTCTCTTACACTCCGTGCAAGCCTTCGTGAATCCTGCCCCATGTTTAAAGCAAGCCTTTAGGGAATTCCTTTCTGAAGATTGTTCTATCTATTTGGAACCCTTTACATAGCAGTAAGATCACAACAAACATTAAAAGACTGCAAAGTTATACTGAAAGGGCATCTTCCACATGCGCGACGAAAGGAGGTACTGCCAGCACAGCTTGATGGAATTTTGTAAATAATTATATGTCATTTGTGAATATCAAACTAATCTATACAAGATGCTTGTATTACAAATGTATTAGAACTGTATGTCATGTGCATATCAAACTGCTCTGTACAGATGTTTGTGTTGAAAAGGTATTTGTAAAGAGCTGAGTTTAAAATTTATCCACAGTGTGCCATATTGAAAGAGAACAGAAATGTACATGCACTATTGTACTGCTTAAATGTATATATGTGGAAACTGAAATACAGAGGGTTAAACTCAGTCCAGTAAACCTTAGAAAAATATTTGAAATTAAATCAGTTTATAGGCTGCACCATAAAGGCTACGCCATAGAGAGGCTATCTCTCAAGTTTTCAATGCAGCTAGAGATACAACATCTGTACTAGGAAACTTTCTGTATTGTATTTGGAGTGAACTAATTACTAGTCTGGAAGCATGAAATAATACAATTGTTTTATGACTTCCAGCATATGTCAAAGATCTGTGCAAAAGGCCTTGTCTTTGAACTCTGATGTCACTGTGAATATATATTTAGTATTGTCTTGTTCTTTTTATTATTTATTATTAAATATATTCAAACATTTTCACTGTGCTGATCTTTAGATTGGATACCCTTGGTTAAAGGCCCTATAGCAGCAGATAAAGAGTGACTGGTGGCAGTGGTAAGTACCTTATAGTTTGAGCAGAAGGGGGCATAGCTAGTAAACCTGTGCTAGACTTTCCCAGGTGTGTGTGTGTGTGTGTGTGTGTGTGTGTGTGTGTGTGTGTGTGTGTGCGTGTGTGTGCGTAAATCAAACCTCAAAGAGTGCATGTTTCAGCTACCTAGGCAGGAATGTAAAGCACTGGTTGGACAGATAGGGTTCTTGAGGTCTTGTCTTGGTCACTCAGCTGAGATCTCAACTATATAGCTGTGCCAGTGGAGAATCTTACTGGGGATCTGGAGGAAGAGGGAGAAACCAGCCCCGAACTGACTATGGTCTCTGTGTGCTCTTAAGGGAAATTACACTTGATGCAGAGAGTTACATCTGAAAATACTGTGTGTGTACTTGTTATCTTCCTAGTGAATGTTTCCCACTGTTGCCAGTGGTGAGGACTGAGGCTCCTTGATTACTGGTTGGCAGTGGTGGGTCATCACATTCTGAATGAGTTAGAATCTACTTGCCTTAGAGATATAGATTAAATCTATGATCAAATATTTGAATACATCATATCATGTGTTAAATATTGCAAGTGCTCTTTGATTAAATTAGCATTAGCTATTTCACTATGTGCCATTACCTATAGTTTTCTTTTGTTCCTTTTTTCTTTCATTTATACCTTTTTCTAGTTTATGTTTTGCTTTTATTTTTTCTACTGTATATCTCATTTTGCCTGCTTTAGTCATTGCTTAACCTATGTGATCTTTCATGTTGGGGCTGAAAAGATTCATTAAACCTGTTATCAAAGATAAATAAATACACTTTTTAAACACAACATTCAATTGAACTGGAATTCTCTTCCCCAGCATATTCTTTTCATACCTGATACTCAGATCTACAAACAGCTCCTAAAAGAATATTTCTCAAATTATTGTTTATGCTCCTGTACACATTCTGGCTAAGTTATTCCTATCCTCTTTCTTCACTGTCTATTGTCTCATCTCTCTCTCTCTCTCAGTCTATTGCTATATTTGCAAGTCTGACTTATTTATATACAAAATAAAAATATTTTCTGACTCTTTATATAATGTTCTATATTTTGAAATTCTGTTATATCCTGATTTTACTTTGTGTATATATTCATGTAAATTTTAAGCCTCTGTTTAGTTACATGACATTTTAAAATTCAGTTTTTCCTTGCTTTTACCCTTGCTTTTATCTGATTGTACTATGTATTTTTGTGACTTTTTGTAATTTTTTGGACCTTTTCTCCCTGGGTCTCCGCTGAAAATGGGCTACTGGCCTAGTCAAACACTACCCGGTGATCAAATGTATAAATAAATAATAAATAAATAAACTGACATTTTGAAAATTAAAAAACAATGATGCAGAATCTGAAGATGCGCAATTGTTATAGACTTAGCTTGTCATTTTTCAGTCTTGAAAAAATTATAAATCTTATTAACAGTTTTCTAATTCTTTTCTTTTTTAATTTCTTTCTCTTCCTTATGTCTGTGGCATATATTGCTGATTGGCGAACTCCTTTTAACTCTCCTAGTTGCTTTTGTTTGTTTGAAATATTCACCACTCTTTCTAAGAAATACTTTTTTTTCTTACTGAGACTACACATTTCTAATGATCTCAAAAATAATAATAAACTCTTTTGTTCACATGCAACTTTCATTTTTCATTTTTGGGACTGCATTCACTCCTCTTCAAGTTTCTTTTAATATGGGTGCAGAATGTGCTCCATTATTATAATTTAGGTCAGGAATGCCGGTTCCCCTAGTTCTTACAATGATGATATATTCAAAACTGCACAAAATATCCCAGACATTACACTTATCAACTGCCTATGTACAGGGATTAAGAAATGTTTTCCACTAATAGGTTCATAGGTTCATAGGCTGGTACTAGGCTATCGGCCCTAGGGCCTATACAAGCCTAGCCATAACAATTGCCTGGCTATTTCTTCCCACAGTATTTACTTCCCTGGACCCCTGTCTAGCAGGGTGACTGATGCGATCCCCGGGGTGAATTTCCTATCTCCCATCCAATCATCAAGGTTCCTTTTGAAGAGAGCCAAAGAGACGCTCTGCTTGACATGTAAGGCAGTCTATACCAGAGTCTGGGGAGTCTCTGGGTCAGGAACCTATCCCTAAAGCATGTTTTGTTCATTGTGATGACAAGGTTTAGATCCCTGGAGAGTGTGTCTCTGAGGGATTGGGATATCCTTAAGTGTAGCATGTCCAACAGCTCTGGGTTTGACATGGCCTTGTATGTTAAGCAGAGATCACCTCCAAGTAGACGATATGCGACAGAGTATAGGTGGAGGTTTTTTAGATGGACAGCATAAGGCATCTACGTTAGGCCTGTGATTCTTTTAGTGAGGTATTTCTGCGGCCTTTCCAGTTGTTGCAGATGGCATGAGAGGAACATACCAAATGGGGTGTTGTATTCTATAATGGGTCTAATGAGGGATGAGTACAGTGGGACAATGACATCCTTTTTTCTGGATGAGAAGCACTTCGTAATGAGTGCCACATGGAAGGATTTCCTGACTGTTGTGGTGATGTGGTTATCGAAGGTGAGACCACTGAACACCTGTGCCCCTAAGTCTCTTATCACACTTTTGGTGTTTAGTGTACTGCCACCTATGTGGTAATTCATGGGTACATGTTTTTTCCCAAAGGGGATGTGAAAGTTGCCAGCCTAGCCAAATAGAATTTTATAGATAATTCTATCATCTGTAAATATTAATGTAAACTACAGGTTTGTTGTCTTAAATGGAAAAAAATTTTGTTACATATGGAACTGTAAAAAATGTAACAATAGTGCACTCTGCTGTAAGGAAGCTAAGTCAAGCATTTTATGACTGTCTTTGATCTTTAAAGTTGGCTCCTGACAGAGTAATGGCCAGAATTTGCATGCATAAATGTCCTTAATGGCTTTGCTTCCTGACCTGGTGACAGCTTACTAACAAATGTAGCCTGTTAGCCGGGGAAACCCAGGGAAGTGTGAAGAATGATGTAATGTGAACCAGGAATGTTATTTTAAAAACAGAGAGAATCAGAGAGCATTAAGCATTTTTGTCTTGACCATCGAGCTCAACAGCACTCTGCCTGTGTTCTATATGTAAGTTTATCTTAGACTTGTGTGTTCTCTTAGAAATAGCTAGAAACTTCAAATATTAGACTAAGTGTTTTTCTGAGCTGTCAGAACTGTAC
Organism: Protopterus annectens; assembly: GCF_019279795.1. Taxonomy (NCBI): domain Eukaryota; kingdom Metazoa; phylum Chordata; order Ceratodontiformes; family Protopteridae; genus Protopterus; species Protopterus annectens. The sequence continues at coordinate 287,251,091 of NC_056732.1, read as the reverse complement.
TACTGAATTATTTTAAGTATTTCTCTGTGATCTCTATACTCTTGACTAGCACTGTGTAGTAAAAAGTATTGTCTTGTGTTTTGACTATTTGTTATTAAATATTTTTAAACCCTTTCAACTGTGGCTGTTTTTGTAGAGATAGTTTAAGCTCTTTAGAGTACTTGCATGCCTTTGGTAAAATTGTACAAAGCCACTCAAATAGCTTTAGCTGTGGGCTATACTACCAATTGGATAATAATATTGCACAGTAATAATTGGACACCATTTTAAGGGCCTTTGAGTAGCTGATAAATATTAGTGGGTGGGGGCAAGTGGTACTACCTTTTTGACTGGGCAAAAAAAGGGCACAGCTGGAGACCCTGAGCCAGCCTTCCCCAGGAGTGTCTGTGCGGTTATATAAACTCTTTTCAAAGTGTGTGTATGTGTATGTGTCTGTGTGTGTGTGTGTGTGTGTGTGTGTGTGTGTGTGTGTGTGTGTGTGTGTGTGTGTGTGTGTGTGTGTGTGTGTGTGTGTGTGTGTGTGTGTGTGTGTGTGTGTGTGTGTGTGTGTGTGTGTATATGTGTGTGAGAGCTCATTGAGCAGTGACATGAAGCACTGGTTGGATATAGAGAGTGCTGGAGGTTTTAGCTTGCCACTAGGCTGAGATCTGGACTCTATAGCTGTGCCAGTGCGGAGTCTTATTGGGGACCTGGAGAGCAAGGGAGTGACCAGCCCCAGACTGACTGTGATCTCTGTGTGCTCTTGAGGGAAATTGCACTTTACTGTGTGTAATTGTTATCCTTTCCTCCTATATGGGACGCCCCTCACTGGTGTTAGTGGTGAGGATTGAGGTTCCTTGATTGCTGGGCCAGTGCATGGGTGTCACATATTAAATTATTTGGCAGTGGTGGGATATCCACACCGCATATTAATTGGTTGGCAAATACTAATTGGCTTGAAGTGGTGTGGGTAGAGTGAATTCCTGTAGCTTGTGTACAGTGAGCTTTGAAGGTGTTTTGTACTCTAAATCAGCCATGCAGTGAATACTCAGAGTTCAGATCACAATTGTTTTATTTCTTTTGTTAGCTTAGTTAGTCAGGGTGAGCAGGCAGCATGTCAGCAGAGGAGTATGGAAAGCTGACAAGGAGCCAGCTGGCTGAGATATGCCAGGCTAGGGGACTGGTGCATGGAAACCTGACTAAGGCAGACCTAATTGCAGGCTTGGTTACAACTGCATCAGAAAACAGCAACCAGGAGGACAATCAGACTGGCAGTGGAGATATAATACACTCGGAGAATGGACAGCTCAACCTTTCTGCAGAGGACTTATAAATCCATCTGGAGCTAAAGAGACTTGAGTTGGAGGCCAGACATGTGGAAATAGAATCAATTGAGAGACTGAGGCATCTAAGAGAGTGAGGACAATGAGAGATTGTAATGTTTTCAGGCTGAGGAGAATGAGAAACTGCTATGCCTAGAAGCTGAGGAAAGGAGAGGCAGAGGCAGCATGAGAAGGAGATGCTGACTCTTCGCCAGAGTCATGGAGGTAATGGGGAAGGGAGTGACTGGACTCCAAAAGCACAAAAAGTCAGTAAATTTCTTCCGCAGTTTAAAGAGGAAGATAACTCTGATAGTTTCATTCATATGCATGAGAGGGTATGCAAACAGTATGGTTTTGACCAAAGGCTCTGGGTACAGTTCCTGACCCCCTTACTCCATGGTAAAGCTGTAACTGTTTTGTTAAAAATGTCTGAAGTTGCATGTTTTGATTATACTGCTGTTAAAAAATCACTTGTTAGAATTGTTCACGCTAACACCTGAAATGTATAGGAAAAAGTTTTGTGAGCATAGCCACAAGGAAGATGAAAGTGTGTGCGAATATGTAGCTGAACTGAGCACTTATTTCTATAGGTGGTTGAGTGGATGTCAGGTCGCCACTTTTGAAGAGCTGGCAGACATTTTGGTGAGGGAACAAGCCCTTAGCACTTTTCCTGAGGACATGAGGATCTGGTTAGCTGATAGACAATGTGCTACTTCAGATGAGTTGAAGAAGAAGGGAGACCTACACCTGGCAAGCAGAGCAGCCCTGCACAGGAAAGGGGCCCCCAGTACTGCTCATAGGTCTAAAGAAACCCATGGTGGGCAGCACAGACTGCACCAACAGAATCTGCCAGTAGCAGGGGAAGCCACTAATCCAGGTGCATATCCAGGAGCTATGGTTAAATGTTTTGAATGCAACCAGTGGGGCGATGTGGCATACAGGTGTCCACAGAGGCAAGGTGGGGAACAAAAGGTGAGGGAGCCAGTAAGTGGGAAAGGCAAAATGCCAGTAGTAGGTTGTCTTGAGACAATGGGGGTACCAAACTACCATCCTGCAGATGTCCTGATAGGGAAGGATTTGGATGAGGCAGTACCATGTGCTTATGCAGTTACACGCAGTCAGGCTAGGAGACAAGCATGTGGGTCTGCTAGCCTGGGGGCGACCCAGATAGACTGCATACTTGCAGCCAGGACTGGTGAGGTGGTTACATCAGGCAGGGAGCTACTCTGTAGCAGTGAGACTGAAAGTGAGCCACAGCTGCTTGTGGGTACTGATGGTCCCTTGGACAGAGTGACTGCAAAGATAGAGGTGAGTAGTAGTACCAAGGCTGACAGTGAGGCAACACTGTCGGAGGATGCCAGACTTCCTGTGGAAGGGGAGCTGGGAAGGGTTACAAGGAGAGGGTTGAGACAGGCTCAGCTCTCAGACCCTACATTACAAGGCCTGAGGCAGGTAGCTAGGGAGGCTTCTGATTTTCAAGGAAAGGGGGAATCTGTATACTGGGACAAAAGGTTACTATACAGAGAGTGGACCCCTGAGGGAGGGCTAGAAGGTGAGAGAGTACAGCAGTTGGCAGTGCCTAGAGCCTACCATCTGGCACTTCTAGCCATAGCCCATGATATTCCCTCTGCAGGTCATATGGGCATAAAACGTACAAAGAGGCGTATTATGCAACACTTCTATTGGTCTGGAATTTCCAGAGATGTAGCAGGGTACTGCAGTACCTGTGAGCAGTGCCAAAAGGTAGGCAAGGCAGGAGACCAGGTGAGAGCTCCTTTGATGCCTTTCCTGTGATTGAGGAGCCATTTCAGAGGGTAGCTATGGATATTGTGGGTCCTCTGAGTACCCAAAGTTCCACAGGGTAAAATCATATCCTAGTGGTAGTGGATTATGCTACACAATACCCTGAGGCAGTGGCTTTGTTCTCCATTGAGACAGAGAATGTGGCAAATGCTTTGTTAGAGATTTTTAGCAGGGTAGGTTTCCCAAAAGAAATACTGACTGACAGAGGTGCCACTTTCATGTCAGACCTCCTGGTTTGTCTGTGGAAGTGTGGGGTGAAGCACATGAAGACCACCCCCTACCATCCCCAGACTAATGGTGTTGTTGAGAGGTTAAACTCTACAATCAAGTCCATGCTACGGGCATTTGCAGATACGTTTAAGAGGGAGTGGGACAAATATTTGCCCCATCTGTTGTTTGCTTGCAGAGAGGTTCCCCAGGAATCCACAGGTTTTTCACCCTTTGAGTTGCTGTATGGGCATAGGGTGAGGGGACTTCTAGATTTAATTTGAGATGAGTGGGAAGGTGAATGCGAGTCTCACAAGAGGTCAGTTGTGGCATACGTCCTAAATCTCAGGACACGGCTCACAGAGCTCATGGGCTTGGCCCAGAAGTACCTGGCAGAAGCCCAACAACAGAAAAAGGTGTGGCATGACAGGAATGCTCGAGCTAGAGAGTATGCTGTGGGGCAGCAGGTAATGGTTCTCATTCCTGTCAGACACAACAAGCTGCAAGCAGTTTGGGTGGGACCCTACAAGGTTGTAAGATAGGTAAGTGATGTTAACTACATGGTGGAAATGCTAGGCAGAAGGTAGGGGCACAAATTGTACCATGGTAACATGATGAAACCTTACCATGATAGGGAGGCCCTTGTGCTGAGCATTTGCAGTGGATTGCAGGAGGAGTCTTAGGGACATCTGGAGACTGATCTTCTCAGTGAGGCTTGGGCTGACACCTCAGTGGAAGGGGTAGCAATGTCCCAGCAGCTATCTCCGACCTAGGTTTGAGAAATCCGATCAGTGTTGCAGGAATTTGGGGACATGTTCACTGGAAAACCACTGTGCACCCACCTGGGACAGCACTAGGTGGATACAGGACCCTAAAGGCCTATTAGGCAGGCCCCTTATAGAATGCCTGAGAGAGTCAAACAGACTCTGCGGGAGGAGGTACAGGAGATTTTGGAACTAGGGGTGATTCAAGAGTTCAACAGTCCCTGGGCCTCCCCATTGGTGCTGGTGTCAAAGAAGGATGGCAGCACCAGGTTCTGTGTGGGCTGCAGGAAATTAAATAGTCACACAGAGTCGGATGCTTACCCCATGCTTAGGACAGATGAAACCCTAGAGCAGCTGGGTGAGGCTAAGTATCTTACAACCATTGATCTTACCAAGGGTTACTGGCAGGTGCCCTTGACTCCCAGTGCTAAAGAGAAGTCAGCCTTTGTAACTCCTTTTGGCTTGTATGAGTTCACAAAGATCCCCTTTGGGATGAAGAATGCCCCAGCGACTTTCCAGAGGCTGGTAGATTGTATCCTAGCAGGAGCAGGAGGGTTTGCCCTTTCTTACCAAGATGATATTGCCCTCTTCAGCCATTCCTGGCCAGATCACCTTCAACATGTCCGGGAGGTGCTGGGCAGACTACAGAGGGCAGGGTTGACCATTAAGCTGAGCAAATGTTAGGTGGGTATGGCAGAGCTCTCCTACCTAGGACAAAGAGTGGAGAGTGATAAGATAAGGCCAGAACCTGCCAAAGTGGAAGACATTCAGGCATGGACTGCACCTGTTTCTAAAAAGCAGGTGAGGGCATTTTTAGGGACAGCAAGGTATTACAGAAAGTTCGTCCCTAGTTATAGTACCATAGCTGCTCCCCTCACAGACCTGACAAGGAAAAGCAGGCCAGATAAGGTAGTGTGGACCCTAGCATGTGAGCAGGCATTCCAGAAGCTTAAAGAAATTTTGGGAGGACTCCTAGTGTTAGCCAGTCCAGATTATGGCACAAAATCTGTTGTGCAGGTGGATGTTTTGAACTATGGGGTGGAGGCTGTACTTAGCCATATTTCTTCAGAGGGAGAAGAGCACCCAGTGGTTTATCTCAGTCGTAGGCTCCAACCCATGGAAGAATGCTATGCAGCTGTAGAAAAGGAATGTCTAGCCATAGTGTGGTCACTGCAGAAACTTCAGCCTTATCTGTATGGAAAGATATTCACTGTTATGACAGATCACAACCCCCTAACATGGTTAAATAGAGCCAGCCAGCAAAATGCCAATTTGGTAAGATGGAGCCTGGGGTTGCAAGCATATGACATGTCCATGCAGCACCGCATTGGGATTAGCACTGCCAATACCGATGGGCTCTCAATACAGTGAATGGGGTAAGGTATACTCAGATAGACCTAACCCTCTCAAGCAGTGTTTCTCAAGGTTCACTTGAAAAACTAGCTTGAGTTCTCTGGGGGGTTGGGGGGGGTGTGAAGGCTGCCAGCCTAGCCAGATAGACTTTTATAGATAATTCTGTCATCTGTAAATATTAATGAAAACCACATGCTTGTTGTCTTAAATGGAAAAAATAGCGTTACATGTGGAACTGAAAAAATTTAACAACAGTGCACTCTGCTGTAAGGAAGCTAAGTCAAGCATTTTATAACTGTCTTGATCTTTAAAGTTGGCTCCAGCCTGTCTAGATGAAGGAATTCTTGCTATTGTTTTAAGGCCAGAGTAATGGCCAGACTTTGCATGCATTAATGTCCTTAATGGCTTTGCTTCCTGACCTGGTGTGAGCTTACTAAAGAATGTAGCCTGTTAGCCTGGGAAACCCAGGGAAGTATGAAGAATGATGTAATGTGAAACAGGAATGTGATTTAAAAAACAGAGAGGATCAGAGAGCATTAAGCATTTTTGTCTTGACCATCCAACTCATCAGCACTCTACCTGTGTTCTATATGTATGTTTATCTTAGACTTGTGTGTTCTCTTAAAAATAGCTAGAAACTAGAAAGCTTAGACTGTGTTTTTCTGTGATGTTAGAACTGTACTACTGAATTATTTTAAGTATTTCTCTGTGATCTCTGGACTCTTGACTAGCAGTGTGTAGTAAAAAGTATTGTCTTGTGTTTTGACTATTTTTATTAAATATTTTTAAACCCTTTCAACCGTGTCTGTTTTTGTAGAGGTAATTTAAGCTCATACTTGTATGCCTTTGGTAAAATTGTACAAAGTCACTCAAATAGCTTTAGCCGTGGGCTATACTACCAATTGGATAATAATATTGCACAGTAATAATTGGACACCCTTTTAAGGGCCTTTGAGTAGCTGATAAATATTAGTGGGTGGTGGCAAGTGGTACTACCTTTTAGTCTGGGCAGAAAAGGGGCACAGCTGGAGAACCTGTGCCAGCCTTCCCCAAGAGTGTCTGTGCAGTTATAAAAACTGTTCTCAAAGTATGTGTATGTGTGTGTGTGTGTGTGTGTGTGTGTGTGTGTGTGTGTGTGTGTGTGTGTGTGTGTGTGTGTTTGTCAGCCACTTGGGCAGGGACACGAAGCACTGGTTAGACAGCGAGGGTGCTGGAGGTTTGGGCTTGACCACTTGGCTGAGATCTGGACCCTATTGCTGTGCCAGTGGGGAGTCTTATTGGGAACTTGGAGAGCAAGGGAGCGTCCAGCCCCAGACTGACTGTGATCTCTGTGTGCTCTTAAGGGAAATTGCACTTTACTGTTTGTATTTGTTATCATTTCCTCCTATATGAGACGCCCCTCACTGGTGTTACTGGTGAGGATTGAGGCTCCTTGATTGCTGGGCCAGTGCACGGGTGTCACAGGGGATAACTATACATTTCTTGGCATTGAGCTTGAGTCCATGGCTCTGGCATCAAGCATCTGTTTCTCTAAGTCCCTTTTGTAGAATATCCACATCATTTGGGGACTCAATAATGGCTCCCCGTTTGCAGTCATCTGTGAACCTTGTTAGCCAGAGTCCCTTAGTGTTGGCCTGTACTTCAGAGAAGTAGATGCCAAACAAGAGCGATCCCAGGACTGAACCCTGAGGTTCTCCACTTGTCACTTGTCTGGAGCTGGATTTGAAGTCAGCTACTTTTACAGTGTGAGTTCTGTCAGTAAGCCAATTGGCAACCCATTGAGTGACATAGGGATTAATGCCCAGCTTAGTAAGTTTATCTATGATTCCAGGGTAGGGGATGGTGTCAAAGGCCTTGTTGAAGTCCAGATAGGCTGTGTGGACCACCTTACCCTTGTCCACGGCTCTGGAGACTGATTTGAAGAATTCATTCAGGTTCAGGAGACAAGATCGGCCTTTCACAAACCCAAACTGTGTGGGGTCCAGTGTTTGAATGTTGCCAATGTCTTTGTTTATACGTTCCATGATAATACATTCCATGGCCTTGCAGATCAGACTCATCAGACTGATGGGGCAGTAGTTCCCGGGATCCAAGTTGGATCCCCCCTTGTGGAGTGGGATAACTGTAGCTATGCGTCACTCAGTGGGCACGAAGCCTGAGGTGAGGCTATGATTAAACATGACACTTAGGTGAGGTGCCAGTTCATTTTGTAGTTCATGAAATACACAGCCTGGGATGTCATCTGGTCCCATGGATTCTGTATTCTTAGCTTTGGAGAGTGCATTATTTACCTATGTGGCCATTATTACCTGAATTTGGCAATCTTTCAGTATTGAGATGGGCCCTTTAAGGGATGAGAGAGGGGTGAAGTTTGCACTGAATCGATCTGCCAGGATATTGGCAATATTCTTAGGATCAGTATATTTAATGCCATTCTGTTGTAGTTCAGAGCAGATCTGAGCATTGCCATTTAGATTCTTAACATAGCTATAGAATGCTGTGTGGTTGTCTTTGGAATCTTTGGTAATTTTATTTTCGTAACTAGCTTTGAAGGATTTTATGAGGGATCTCAGTTTCTTACTGAGACTGGTAAGGGAGTTTTTTGCATCCAGGGATTTTCCTCTTTTCTGCAACAGTTTCTTCCTTTTGTTGTAAAATTTGTTTATGGCAGGGGACCACCAGATTGGCTTCCTTTTTTTGGAGGAGAGTCTTGGTTCTATTGGGGATGGCACAATTCATGCACGAGTGGATGTGCTCATACAGTGCCTTAGTGTAGGATTCAGCAGTCGAACTTTCAGTTCCCATGTGCATGGATGTCATGAAGTTTGTCACTTCTGACTTGAGTAGCATGAAGTTGGCTTTAGAGAAGTTTTTTACAGAGGTTTCCTTACTGGGGGTGGGGGTGGGTGGGATGTGGATGCCAAGGGTGATTAGCTTATGGTCAGATCTGACCAACAAGGGGGTGACCATAGGTGTGCAGCATTGATTCCCCATATTGGTAATGACTAGTTCTAGGATATTGGAGCCCCTAGTGGGACTAAGGGTTAGTTGATCCATAGTGTTGGAATTTATGAATTCCAAGAACCGGTGGGCAAAGGTGCTGGTACACGAGTAGTTTTCCCAGTTAATGGCAGTGTAGTTGAAATCACCCAGTATTAGGGTGTTTGTTTGTATCTTAATGTTTTCCAGTATGTTTCGAAAGGTGTAGTGAAAATCTTGGGGCATGGTGGGGAATCTGTAGCAAACTACAATTTGGATTGCAGTATTACCTAGTGTTAGTTGCACCTGGAGAATTTCAGACACATTGTGTTGGGCAACTAGCCTGGTATTGTGAATATCCTTGGTGAATATGGACACTTCTCCACCTTTAGTGTTTCAGTACTGGTTCGGTGGCTGAAAACTGTGGTAAAAGTTGTAGCCTGGTATTGCAAGGGTGCTTTCTGGAGCCTTGAACCAGGTCTCAGTTACTGCACAGATATCGATGTCCTCCATTTTTAGGAGTGCCTCGAGACAGTGCATTTTGAGGTTTAGACTTTAGCACTGAGTAGCATTACCTTCAGATTTTGCATGCTTGTACCTGTTATGGTGGTGGTTTTGTCCTTTGAACTTTGCCTAAAAAAGACACTATAGGGGTGTCACGAGCCTTAGCCAGTAACCTAAATCCCAGGGGCGACAGGTGCAGACAATCTCTGGCAAAGCATCGTGGTCTGTCGATCATGTCGTCCCAGGCAGACAGATACTGGATCCCCTTTGAATGACACCAGAAGCTTAGCCAATTGCTGAAGTCAATCATTTTGTCCTTATACTGTGGTATCATTCTGGGTGAAGGCAGGATGATTCTCAGGGTTAGGGTCACACCTGCCTGGGCCACATGATCTGAAAGCTCTTCCATCTCTCTTTTCATGTAGTCCAGGGAGGTATGTCTCAAGTCATTCACTCCAACATGAACAATGACAGAGCCATATTTGTACTTGTCTTGGAGTGACTTGAGTGCATGCGTTATGTGGCGGATCCTGTCACCCGACAGGCAGCTGGCTGTAATTTTCTCCTTGTTCAGCCTGGTAAGTGGGTCATCAGTGTGCTTGACTATTGAGTCACCTATGGCTAAAGTGTCGGGTACGTTGTCTTGCCTTAGGGGCTGATATATCTTTCAGTGCTTCCCTGTATCCCATCAGCTTTTAATGCTAATTCTCTTTTATTGTTGCCTATCTTAAGCTTATCACATATTTCTGAAAGATCTTTTGCCTTTTTTGTCGATGCTATAGTTTTCTGTCTTGCTTTATATTCCTTTGCTGGATTTTTGCTTACCAGAAGCATTAAATTGCCTCTTGCTTCAGAATTAAGTTGCTGTGTCTTAGATTATTCCTGCAATACTGATAATTCAGGAAGTTCACATTCCTTTTGTACCATTTGTGTATTAGCTATAATAAGATTAAGGTATCATAAAAAGAACAAACGTTTAGTGATATCACTCATCAACTCATTGGAAGAATCTGGCCAGCATATCTGTTGTAAAGAACTGCTACATGGTTTACTTTGTCAAGCAAGGGTGTGTGCACAGGTAAAACATTGCCAATTATATCTACAGGTCCTATAATATTGCAGCTTATCTGTAGTGCAGAACTGCAGACTTTCAAGAGTGTTCTGCTTTAGAGAAATATTACTGGGCATATTACTGGGCAATAATGAATGAATCTTTTGAAAGAATGTGCAAATTTGCTATAGCATTGCAAGCTCACTGAAGCCTTCTTAAAGCAGGGAGGTGAGTGTGATGTTACATTTCAAGGAAATCAGAGACGAGCTGCTTCATTTCTGTCTCGTTTGCATGCATCCTAAACAGGATGCCATGTAATGTTCTTTTTTATGCATGTGTACTTCATAGTATCAGAAAGGTCTTCTCAACAAAGAAGCCAGTGAGAGTGACATTTCACATTCACTAACATAATAAAAGAGTAAATAGATGGTAGGTAGGTTCTGTCAAACAAAAGTGATTATTGGACTAACAGTAATATTTTGGTTTTAAGTATTCAATACTAGCCTTCTACAGTTAAACTTGCATCTAAGCACATTGTAGCAGCCATGAAGGCTGGACTCCATAGTTGTACAAGAGGAAACAAAGAGAGAAATATATTATTTATATACTGGGTAGTGTTGTCATGTCTTATTCACAAGTAAGAATGCATAACCACCCTTGTATGGTATTCACAATGGATTTTACAAGTAACAGTGTACCATCGCACTAAGGCAGTTACGCATCAATCTTTGGGAGGAGAGATCATGAGCAACTAGTGATAGAGCAAAACTTGGTTGCTACAGTCAAGTTCAGAAAAAGTGTTATACTTTCAATTACTTTAGTTTCATGTGCTGTCCTGATGCTTGCTTCATAAAATTTTTTACTTTTTATTAATCTGTATTGATAAATCATTGGATTCTTTCAAATAATTCATTTAAAATGTTAACTTTCTAAACCTGTTTGCTGATTGTTCCATAACCCTAACATTCCCTTCCTACTCACTAAACCTAAAACTCTCTTCCTGCTCCCTAACCCTAAATTTCCCTTCCCACTCCCTGACCTAATAGTCCCTTCTTACTCCCAAATACTAAAACATCCCTCCAGTTCCCAAATCCTAAAATCCCCTCCTGCTCCCTTCACATCACTGCATGTCTGAAATCATATCTGAGTTTGAGCATGAGCAGCAGCCTACCTGAACTATGAGGCATATGAGTCCCTGGCTTTGGGAAAATAGTTTTTGAGCTCCTGGGACTTGATCAGCTATAGTAGAGCTGGAATTCCTACACAGATCCAGATTTATGGAAATAACCCTTGTACAGCAGGAGTAGTCACAGGGAATAAAAGCTGTAGATCATAGAATATGAGCAGTGCTTCTCAATGATTTGTCAAGTTTTTACGTCTTCCCTTTCGTCTTTTCAATTAAAGGAAAAATAATTTGACAGATGGAGTCATACATTTTGAAATATTTAACTCAAATGCTACAGAGTAAATGGCCATAACATGAATCATAATCTGCTTTAATATTTTTATTTCAGCAGTGGTTCAGCAATTAACAGTGCTGCATCACACCTATGCAATTGCTGGTATCAGGATGCTTTCTGAATGGAGTCTGCTCATAGCACTCAACTATCCAAATTTCCACAGAATGTCCAGATATTTTCCTCATATCTTTGGTCTGTTCCTCATAAAATTTGTGTTTTTCTGGCAAATCTCTGGGATGCTCTAAGGAATAAAGTCATCAAATATTGACCTTTATTTGAGTTTCAGACTTCATGTCCTTCAGAAAATGTATGTTGACACAAACCTCATTGCTCTAGCAACTTTCTAAGTTTATAAGAGCAATATTTTAAATCTGTCCCTATTTTTGCCCCCCCCCCCCATTTTGTCAGGCTTTTGTTCAGATTTCTTGCATTGTGAGGTTGAGAGGTATGAGTCTGCATTTCTTCCTTGTGTCCATATGAGGATTGTCTTCGAAGGTGCAGTTTGATCTCATATTTAAAAACATGCCATTAGGTGAATTGGTGGTCCTCTAAACTGAATATAACTATACACAAGGTGCACAGTACATGTGTGCTCAGTTTCTGTGCTTTCTGCCCTGAAATTGCCAGTGGCAACACACCAACTCTGAACAGAAGAAAACAGATGCCAAAGAATCAATAAATGAAGCTTCAGAGAATAATGAACATAAGCAGTTGCTGAATGTCCTGGGTAAGAGGTTGCATGCAATAGAAAGAAAGGTGCAACCATAATTGTTGCTCTTTTATTTTCTTGATTTCTGTATCAATGTGATCATTATAATTTGTGTACAGCTCTGATAGCATGACCTATTGCACCTATGACCCCATGACTTGGGAAAAATACCTGACTTGTAAAACTAACAGAAAATAAAATTGATAGAACAAAATGAATAAAAGTATATCCCTTAAATATGTGATTTGACCCTGTTTTCCTTCAATAAAATGTACTGATAATGATGGCGTGTATGTTGGCACTCTGCTTTGTAGTCTGTAAATTTACTAGACTTATCCTGCAAAGAGGGAGACATAGTGCTCCGATAGTTAAGTACTTCAAAGACAAGTTGACACCAGCAAACAGCTACAAAATAAGAGAGGAGTGAACTGCGAATGATTCATTTATGAACTCAAAGAGTACAAGCAGCTGTAAAATCCAGTATTATCTTACATCTGACTGCTGTTGCACCAATAATTGTACGTGAGGAATTCCTGTTCCACACACTTAGGATCACAGTAGTAAGGGAAGCCAGGAATTAATATGCCCTAAAGCAATCCTTTGCAGTTAAGTTTGTGGAAAATAGTCTTTTCAGTCTGGAAGCTTTCATTACTGTCTGAAGGCTTTTATTACAAGTTTCTTCTAATTGGCCTTCTCTGTGGAAACCATATGTCTCCAAACAGAAAGTATTTCCCTCAGTACATTATTGTCAAGGAATGCTAAAAGCCTAGGGATAAATGAAGCCTTACATTTGAGACCGTTACTCAGCAGATTGTAATTATTTACTAATGTTAGTCAAGCAGTGTTTCTTCATCAGCTTTTCTCTGTTGTATGTTTTATATATTTCTTTGGATATGGTAAACTGAAAAGAGGAGGAAAAAAACAACCAGGTAATGGTAAAGTTTAGTTTTGTTTATATTTGTCAATAAATGTAACACTTGTGCTATACTATGTCAGAACTGAATGGCTAATAAAACAAACATTTATGTTAAGCATTAGCCATCTCTACATTTTAAGTGCTAGTAATTCATTAATATTCCATTAGTATTCCCAAATACAAGATACTTATAAATTTACTTGATGATAATTTTAAGTACATCAGTATGGTTTTATGTTGTTACCAAAATATGCCTCATGTCAAATAAAAAAAATGTTTTATCATGCAGTCACAACATTTTTTTTTGCTTAAAAGCTATTCTGTTTTTGCTTGAACTTTTGGGGATTATAGAAGCTAATCATTTCTTCAATTTGGCAGAGGATGAGAAACTTACTATCTGTTCTGTGCCACTAATAATGACTATAGATACAGATATTTTAAATTATGATGCAGCATTAATTTCACACAAAATGTCAGCCTACGCTGAACACATTGACCTACACAGCGCCTTCTCAATTCATTTCTTAAAGCAGTGATTTCCAGGAAAGTACAATAGTGAAGTATTAAACTCTTCAGAGAAACCTGACATTTTTAAAAGACTGACCACAGGATAACAAAGAAATGATTTATCCTTCACAACAACTTTCGTGTGAAAGTTGGAGTCCATGTAACCATCCATCAGCTCAGGCAGATGGGACCTTGGCTTAACATCTTTCTGAAATAATGACATCTCGATACCCTCCTTAGGTTGTATTGTTAGTTTTTAGATAGGAATATGAGTGCCTAATTTGGTGTAGAACCCATAGCAATTCTAAATTTTTATCATCATGCATCAGTCTTTGTCTGGAAAACCACTGACGCTCAGAATTGGAGTGTATATGGGAATGTAACAACAAGAAAGGCAATACAGATTTTTAATGGTGCATAGTTTTAGTTTAAGCAATAATGACATTATAAAAGAAAAAGCAGTTTAAATGGCATATGATTTCATTTGGTTTGATACTAATTGGTACTAATAGCTAACATGGCTGTTAGTGGGATTAGCATATGTTGCAGGAAAAAAGTTAGAAATACTGATTTAGGATTATGAACTCTTCCCCTCTTCTCTACACCATCTCAACTCACACTGATACTTTCTCCATTAAAAAAAGACACAAATGAAGACAATAAGTTGTGCAGGAAAAATGCATGCTCAGAGAAACACTCTAAACAATACTGGAATTAATGCTAGTGTGACCTGTATAATAAGAAACAACCTTGAAACTAGTTCTTTCAACATTTTCCCTTTTTGTTTTACTTAACCATCAATGACCTTTTTCATTCTTTCATTCATTTTCTGATATCCACAAATTCAGTGTCATGGACGAGGTGCAGCCCATCCTGAAAAACAATAAGCATAAGGAACAGTACTGTATATCAGTCCACTAAAGTATACACACACACACACACACACACACACACACACACACACACACACACACACACACACACACACACACACACACACCTACTGCACAGCTCACTTACTTGTTTCAAAGAAACACATACACATGATAAAATGTCGTTCAATGAACCAGATATTTGACCTTAAAACACAGTATTTCTGCCTGTTGTTGAAAGCTTATGATGATCAAACTAATTGCACCTCTCCACAGAAGTGGTATCTGTGTATTTTCCAATCATTTCTATACTAATATGGTAACCACATTGTTAAATTTGTATATTACCCAGTTGTCACTTTGGATGAATGCTTTTTTACCAGGTATCATTTGACATTAATAACTCACCAGCTTGAAGTTCTACTTGGCTACTAGACCCAATTTGCCCTTCACCACACAAAATGTTTTCAATTTTTAGGCAAAAGTGCAACTGCAGTTTATTTTCTGCCAAGTGCTCCAGTCTTTGCAGATCCATCTATAATAATGCTTTTTCTTTCTCATCTCTTGGCACTTGTTCAAAAACTGGGGCTACTGGTGCAATGATTTTTCCATTATCCCAGAAGTATAACTGTCTATAAACATAACCATACCAGTTAATTTATGCTGTTCCTGTGGCACTCATGATCTGACATTTACTTATTGCTAGTCACATTGTAGGCCGGTCTCAAAATCAGTCCTAAATGTGGTACAAAAGTTTTCTAGAATCCAACTGTTCTAAGAAAAGTTTCTGTCTGTTTTTTTGTTTTTGGAATTTGTAGTTACTATATACGGTTGCAGTTTCTTCTTGTTTGGTACAATGCCAAGCTATCCCTGAACATTTAACTGCAGTCTCTTTTTGCCTTTTTTTTCATTAATAGCCCATCCTGTGTGTTGAAGTGTATGGATGCAGGCAAAACGTTTTCCACACCTGCTTGTTCTCCTGCAGTCAAAATGTCATTAGTATAATGAAAATAGCCAACTTCTCTTGTTCAGGTTTGGTTAAGTCTCCATCTGCCAGTCCATGATGCAGCATCTAGCTTTGTAACTAACCTTGTGACAATACCTGGAATATGTATTGCCTACCCTCCTAAGTGAAGGCAAGTTATGATCTGCTGCTCTTATTACCTAAAATCAAAACTAAAATATTTGCCAAGTCTCTTACTGCATGATAAGGTATAGAGAAGGAGGTGACAGCTGATCCACAATATTAACAATGCCTGGAACTGCTTCTGCCAGTGGGGAAGTGATGTTTTATTCTAAGCTAGGTAATCAGTAGTAAGTCATCATGTTCTATCAGGTTTCCTCACCAGCCATTTTCACACCTTATAGTAGCTCACAGATGGCTGCATGATGTTCACTCTCCTGCAGTTCCTAGGTGGTTTAAAACATTTTTAGTATTCCCTTCAAAGATTATACTGCTTCAGATTTACATATTTTTAGTATGCAAAATACATTGTGTTTCATATTTTGCTTTAATGCAAACTATAGTGTTTACTGCATTGGCAGAGGAGTGCCTCACTACAACTCAAAAGGATTCAGCTGTAGTTTCCATTACACTACCACACAATACATTTATCCTGAAGAATTTAGGTACAGCAGCTGCAACTGTGTGATCAGTAAGGGTGATCTAACAAAAGTGTTCAGACCAGTCAGTTTTGCCAAATTGTAATCATTTATCTCTGTAAGCTGTCCTTAATACATTGTGATTTCTTGCAAGTATGGTGATTTCTATACTAGTATCTACCAATGCCATTCCATGTCGCTGTCTTTTTTACAAAACAAAATGTCAGAGGCACAAATGGATATTAGTTTCCCTGGTTAAATAGTTCTTACCATGCTTCTAGTCATTGGGGACCTCCTACCCTCAATCCATCATGAGTCTTTTTCTTTTAGCGTTCTCCACCTTGGCTCATCCCTTTCTCCCAAGTCATTAAAACTTCCCTTTTGCCACTCAGCTTGCCCTTGGTGAGTTGGTCAATCAAGAAAAAAAAAACGTTTCTAACTCATTTGTCCTTCTAGTGCGTTTCTCACTAGAGTAGTACTTTTATCTGCAGCATTCACTCTCCGTTCTTTCTATAGTTGTCTTTTTTTCTTTCCATCTCTTTCTTTTATTTATTTTTTCCTTTTTCTCATAGAAATCATCTGCGTTTATTCCATCAGTTTTTTTCTTCAATTTCTAGTCACAATCCTATGACTGTAGTGAGACAGGTTAGTTTTAGCCTACTCATGATGTCTTGTTGTGTTAGCAATCCTGCTCAGTACGAGAGGAACCGCAGTTTCAGACATTTGGCGTATGTGCTTGGCTGAAGAGCCAATGGTACGAAGTCACCATCTATGGGATTATGACTGAACATCTTGCACCTTCTATCTTGCACTGTTCTTTTTTCTCCATAAGTTCCCATAATTAGGTCATAGTCTGCACTACTTCCCACATTTATTGTCATTCTGATCTTCCTAGGGCAACTATCCATTTTCCTTTTCTCCAGTTTAGTGTATTCTGACCAAATAGTTTCCCATTGAACTTGTTATAGGTTGTGAATCAGGACCTATCTCTGAAGAGAGATGTCTTCTTAAAGTGCTAATGAATAAATGGCAGTCAGAGTAGCTATTTCTCACAACTGCTGAATTGCTTCATCTATTGTTTTCCATAATTTATTCTCACCAGTGATAACGCTAGCCAATGTACTCAAAATGCAGAAGTCAGCCGACAAATGACCATACTTTGTTACTACCTGGATTAATATCATTTAAACAGCCAGTCATGGTTATTACACTAAATAAGTGTGCTTGCACATCTCTAATGAATTTAACAGAACACTATTTCCTGCAGTATTCCACAGATGAAGGAACCATGTTAACACTATTCTTCTGGCTTCTTTTGCATGTCTAAGTTATATTCATCGATTTGGTCTGGTAAAACATGAGAATTCACCTTACATCCACAAGGTACATGGTTTGATTCTTACCTTTGGATTAGGAAATTTGGCTATACTGAAAAAATGGCCTGCAAGTGCAGATAGTCTTGTTCTAACCTATGAACCTACATCTGTAGTCATAAACAGCTAAACTCACTGTAAAACATGCATACTACAGCCAGAGGCATCTGAAGATTTTTTTTAACTATGGCACAGTATGACCACAGCAGCTGGCTAGGGAGGCATTTCAGGTGCCAAACTTCTACCACATGAAATATCTCTCATGGAGAGGCTTGCACTTCATTAGGTAGCTAATGTTTCTTAGACAACAGATAGCGTGTTCCTGCTTTTGTGCATTGTACAGGCATATGACTTTGAGTGCTGGCTTAAGACAATTTATAGCCTCTAGTATCAGCAGGGACTACTAACTAAACATTAATAGCTGTAATATCATGGACCTCACACACTTTTCTCAAAAATGTTAGGGTTGACCATTCTTTAAGGTCATTAGTAGAATTATCCATTATCCCTTGGATGCCTAGATAACTAACTAAATGAATAAATAAATGAGATGTGCAGATATTGGTCACAAACACTGAACACTAAATGTATTAGCTAACCCACTGATTCTGTAGGAATATGAGACCACAAGAGAGGCATATATTAAGCAAAACATGTCACTCCTGTATTATCTTATTACCTTTAATTGGGAGGCTGTTGGGACAGAGCATTCCATCTAATGTCTTCCATCACTAGTTCATTACATGAGTATGTATCAGATATGTTTGGAATTCTGTTATTACTAAGTAAAAATGATCTCATGTACTGACAGTAGTATAAAGCAGACAGTCATTATCAGGTAAAAGCACAATTACTCATGTGGCTGGCATTTTAGCTAACTTTATGTTTTATATCATAAAATAAGCAGGCTAGCCTCCATCAGTATAAAATCTTTGCTTGACACTAAGCAGAGTGAGATACAACATTTGTTTATTTCCTGTTAGCTGCTCCCTATACTTCAGAGTTTTGTGATCCTTCAAGCAGTATCACAAGCTATATTGTCTAAATAAGGGGGAGGGGGCTACTGCCTGTAGTCACCCAGCCAATCTAATCTTTTCAGGGCCTACACCCTTTTGAATTCCAACTGGGTGATATTTTCTCTATGTGTATATTTTGTTTGGTTGATATGTATAACCAAATAGTCTGTTAGACCTCTGATCACAGTAATGATTCTTTCATAGAACAGTAGGTTCTTTTAGAAAAAAAAAAAAACAAATGGAAAACTTAAATTTGTTATTGGGGAGAACAAAGTAACCCTAAAAATGTTAAATTCTAAAACATTTACTAACTAGTATTGTTTATATGTGAGAACAAGCCAGATGCTGAAACATAATAGACAATGAATGAGGAAAATGATTGCAAATCAGTAGAAAATTATAATAATAGCTATTTTCATTGTGCGTGTGTATACCTGTGTGTCTGTGAGTGACTCTCTCTGTCTCTCTGTCTATGTAGGTGAATGTATACATGTGTGTGTTTGCGTGTGTTTATGTTTGTGTGTGTGAGTCCATGCGTACATATGTTTCTTTCTGTGTGACAGTTAACCTGTTCCACTATTGTCCCTTCTATTTAATTTTCCAGCTTCTTCTGATTCCCCCTATTTGCTGCCATGACAAATGTCTTATCTGAACTCAGTTTCATCCCATGTGACTTCAGTTTAACATCCCATTCTCCTGTCATTTGCTGAAGTTCCTACTCTGAGTCTCGTTGTAATGCCACATCATCTGCTTACAAAGCGCTGTTAATCTGTCTCCTCCAACTTGTTGGCTAATGTAGTCTGTCACTAGTATGACCAATAGTGGGTTCAAAGCTGAACCCTAATAAACACCCTGTCCCACTGCAAACCCCTCTTTGAGCTTGAACATTGTTTGTACTTCTGTCACTGGATCCTTGTACATGGCCTGCATTAATTCTTTCAATGTTTCTGTGACTTTAAACCACTGCAGGACACCAAGAGCGTCATAGTGATGCTTTAGAAAACAATTTGTAGTTTCTAATTCTATATTAGAATCCATCCAAGTCATTTGCTAAAGTACCCTGTTATTTAATTAAGAATACTAAAACCAAATGCTGATTTATCAAAGTCTTGTTAGTGTGCCATGCTTGGATGAGCTGCATTTTTTTGTGAGGGGGGGGGGGGTGAGTTTTTCATATATCAATACAAAACACAGGGAAGCCAGCAGATTGTAGCATTCAGTATTTAATCAATACTAGCTCAAAAGCATAGTAAAAAGAAGATGAAACAGACTGGTTTTGGCTGTACAAATTACATAGCTTTCATTGGTGCAATAAAGAAGTAAAACCTCTGTCTCCCTTTAAATACCACCACTAGGTGAAGCTCTAAATTAGTTAATTAATTCACAGTCCTCATTAAAGGTACTCATTAAGTCCTGGTGAAAAGAACCCCCCCCCCAATTTAATGATCCATTTCTTTTCTTTGCTGTTCAAAATTTGATGCACTCCTGCTTTATTTGACCTATTGCCAGTGATTCTGTCTATCACAGTAAAACTAAAAAAATGCATTGTTGTGTACCTGAGTGGGCTTATATAAAGAATTGGTAAGTTTCTTATGCTCCATGTCACTATAATGTTCCGAAATTCTGAATTTGATTGGCCTAGATGTTTGTCCCACATAAAACGCAGAACAGGTACAGGTAGCCAAATAGATCATCCAGTCCGCTGGAAGTTTGCAAAAAAGAAATATCAAATACTTGACCAGTATTTTTGCTACTGAACTGGCTTGTTTTCATAACCCTTCCGCAGTGGGTGCAATGACCACAAGGAAAACATCCTTTAAGCTGATCTCCATGAGAGTGGTTTGAATGGAATCACCCTTATTTCTCTAACCGTGTTTATGACTCAGAAATGAACTCAGATTCTTACCCCTTCTGAAAGAGAAATGACATCTATCATCCAAAAAAATCAGAAAGTTTGGTATCTGCTAGAAGGATGTTCCAGTGTCTATGGACACTGTTGAGTAAAATATCAGTGTTCCTTCCATAAGTGGTGACTAAACAAAGGGTAGATCAACATGGCAGACTGCGGAATAACAGCTTTATTAAAATAAAAGTTAGCGCTTTCGCGGTCATCCAACTGCATCTTCAGACTAATAAAATACACTCTAATTTTCAATTTAAAACATCACTTGGCCAATCACACTCCCAGTATTCATTATTATCAATAGCATCAAAAACATGAGCCAAAAATACATCCATGGCTAGGAACAGAAACTACTTATTTGGTAACTATGGAAATACACACATATATATATATATATATATATGTATAAATATATATATATATATATATATATACATATATATATATATATATATATATATATATATATATATATATATATATATATATATATATATATATGTATATATAAAACACTGATAAAAATATCACTTTTAAAACTAATAATAAAATATTTATGTCTAATACTTACATAAATCCTTCTATAACATAGACTACTATTCAGTGTTTAAGTGGTCTAGCTTTTAAAAATGTCTTTATTTTATTTTATTTTACACTTGTTTACTGGGGAGGTCCTACTGGACAGAGCTGTCTGTTTTCAGCAGAGGCCTGGGGATAAAGTCTCCAGAACAATTGCTAACATATTAAACATAAGATATTTACAGATTCAGTTATAAAAATATAACAGACAATAACATATTATGGCATAAGATATTTACATAAGCATTGTGGTTTAGACATACAATTAAAAGTATAGTAGGTAGTAACATCTGATTGTTGTTCATACAGTATATGCAGAAAAAATAGTCAGCGTCCCTGCTGAATGGTTTCCTCACCAAAAACTCCGAAACAGCAATACGTGAAAAAGTGAGATACCAACCACGAAAGATGTTGTCAGAAATATACGGTGTTAAAACACTAGTAGTTAATCAGAGAGAGTCCAAGAACTTGCAAAATATCCAAAAGCTTTATTCAAGAGAACAAAAAATGAGCGCTTTCACGTGGTCCATCCATGCTTCATCAGATAATGATTTCTAAACAGCTGTTATGTATTTATATATCCGCTAAGCGCGGGAAACTAATTAATTGAAATAAAATTTTAAATGAATTATTTTATTTCAATTAATTAGTTTCCCGCGCTTAGCGGATATATAAATACATAACAGCTGTTTAGAAATCATTATCTGATGAAGCGTGGATGGACCACGCAAAAGCGCTCATTTTTTGTTCTCTTGAATAAAGCTTTTGGATATTTTGCAAGTTCTTGGACTCTCTCTGATTAACTACTAGTGTTTTAACACCGTATATTTCTGACAACATCTTTCGTGGTTGGTATCTCACTTTTTCACGTATTGCTGTTCATACAGTATGTTTAGTAGAGATAATCTTGAAGATGTACTGAAGATAAGTTAAGAAAGGAAAAACTAAAAAAGGAGGAGAATATAGACAAGTTTATATGAGGTGCATTGACATTTTAAGGGAAAGCTTTTCAACTCGGTCTAGGGAAGAGATAGTGGGTATAGATGGGGCAGTGCAGAGTAGGCAGCAGTGAGTTGGTAAGTTTGTTTCTTTTGGCTTTTCCCAGTTAGGGGTCACCACAGCGGAACTCCAGTCCGCTAATGATTGGCAGTAGATTTTGACGTGCTGGCTTGCCGGGCCTAACGCACAACCTTCAACGAAGGAATGCCCATTCACGCATGTCACCACACAGAAGATGCTCTAACTGAAAATTGAACGGGCAATGTCTAACTGTGAGGCAACAACGCTACTGCAGCACCACCACCACAGTAGCAGTGAGTTGGTAAGTAACGTGTGATAATATATAGTGCATCTGTGGGAGTTTTAAAGAGGTTGGATAGTGGGTAGGGGAAAGGAGTTAGAATATGTCAGCGTGGTGCTAGGCAGTTACAAGTAACGTGTGATAATATATAGTGCACCTGTGGGAGTTTTAAAGAGGAGGTTCGATAGTGGGTAAGGGAAAGGAGTTAGGATATGTCAGCCAGGTGCTAGGCAGTTGCATGTCCAAGAGTTGTTTAGGTGGGAAATCAGCTGTTTTTTGACAACTTACCATTTAAACCAGGTTGTTTTTCAGCATTAAAAAACAAAATCCATTTTTGTTCTGCTGTCTCTCTTATTCCGCAGTCTGCCGTGTTGATCCGGTATTTTTTATTATTTTATGTGCTATACAGTTTTATTTACTGGCTTCTTTACTTGGGTCTTGAAATTTATTATTTGTATATAAGTACAAACATTCCCTGAGATTCAGTAAACTCCATGCAGGAATAGTGCTATTCTTGCATAGAATGGTTCATGTCCATGTAGCCACAGCAACACGCCTTGCATATTCATGAAGGCGCACTGCTGTTGAAGCTACACAGACACGAACCATGAACAATTGCAGGGGGCATGTTCAAGTAGTGCACGGACATTGAACATGGCCCCTGCACTCAGAAAGTGCTGTACGGCACTTTCTAA
This sequence comes from Protopterus annectens, assembly GCF_019279795.1. Classification (NCBI taxonomy): domain Eukaryota; kingdom Metazoa; phylum Chordata; order Ceratodontiformes; family Protopteridae; genus Protopterus; species Protopterus annectens. Next base: position 287,228,197 of record NC_056732.1, on the reverse strand, counting down.
TCATGATCTGGCATAATATTAGATAATTTCTTTAATATTATGCCAGTATTTCAGTGTCTGCGGACACTGAATGAAATAAATTATCATTTCAGTGTCCACAGACACTGAAATACATACAGCAGCAGGAAAGCAATGCAGGGGGCTTGTGATAGAGTCTGTGACACACACCCTGCATTGTAAAAGTGCCACATGACACCTCGCAACCTGCTAAAGCAGGAAATGTGTACAAAGGCACAAATAATGGGGGATAAATCCCTGAAAAGGGACATGTCTTATATATTGCCCCCACAAACTTAGAAAGTTGATAGAAAACAGGTCATGCATTAGCATGAATTTCAGAAGGATAGAAGTCTGAAAGTCAAATGTATGCCAATATTCCCTGACAGCAGTCCATGTGGACAAAGGCACAATAATAGGGGGAAAAAACACTAAAAATAGGGACACCACTTAAATATTGCCCTCAGTTGATAGAAAGCACAATATGTATTAGTATGAATCTCTGAAGGATAGAAGTCTGAAAGCCAAATGTATGCCATTATTTCCTGACTGCAGTCCTCAATGACTTGTCAGAATACCACAATACTCACTATATAACATAATAATATTACATATTTCTTTTCAAGTCTAAGGAATGTTTAAGTGTAGCTAAACGGGTATGCATGTTATGGCCCTCCACTTAGCTTAAACATCCCATAGGAGATAAATACAAATATAGATTTGAAATTTACAAGCTGAAATAGTGTAGTTGTTAGTTTTGGCTTTACATGCAGGTGTTCATGGTTGAATATCAAGACAGACAAGTTATTTTTATATGGGAAAGCAGTTTTAAAATTATTTTGTTAAACATAATTATGTAGTAACTGTTTTTTGTCAACCAGGATAGTGTAGCTGGTGTAAAATGATAGTGTGAGTGCATATAACATGTGAAAACACCCATGTATACACAAGTGTCCCATACAGTATAGTCACACCCCTTCCTAATGTAAGGAAAGCACATAGAGGGATGTCATGTAAAGTAAATCATATACACTTAATAAATGAAGTCAGTATTATGATATATTTAATAAATTAAAAGTGAGCAATGGTTAGCAATGCTCAGCTATGCTTAGCAGGTGTAACCGTTGTTAAGCCATGAATGCTAAGCAGCAGGTAGCTCAGCTAAGCGGATATGCGCTCTGCTTAGTGGAGCTTAACCTTTTCAAAATGGGCCAATGACAGCAAAGGGTGGGAATATCACACTATTTAAATGGTGCAGGTGAGTATACAGCCATAATCTGTTATAGCTCATCTGTGCAGATACAATGGCTGGCATAGGAGAGGGAGTGTGCTTTCATGTGCAGCACTGGAGCATTCAGGAGTCCAGGGTCATGGCTGGACTCCTAGTAAAAAAACATGAATAGAGACTGCTGCAGGGCCAGTACCAGAGCTTCAAATACAAAGCAGAAGCCTGGGGCCATCTCGCACATGATCTCATCAGTGCTACTAGCATCCCCTGGACTGGTGAACAGATATGGCACCACTATGTCAACCTAAAGCATAGGAAGGGGGTGCTCTTGGACCAGTGAATTCAAGATGGATGGGACCGGAATGCTCCATTAGTGTGTAAGTATCACTATCAAGTAGTTTGTAGCAAATACTAGCCTGAGAATGTGATAGACAGATATAGACAGTGTGTGTTTTTCTCCACTACAGCTGCAGCAGAGATGGCTATGAACATCGAAGCCCATGGTAACAGACTGTTGAGGCTGCACCGGCAGCCTGGTGAGTACAAATCTATTTTGCAGTACATTGTTCAAATAACTAAGGAGTACATTGCTTACTGCTAGTAGGTATACTGTTACTGTGCGAACTGAATAAATAAAAAAGTTTGACTAACTAATATTTATTGTACAATAAAGACCTTTACAAAAAACTGTTGTGCTTATTCTGGTATGTTGTTGTAGACATATATAGAATGTATACAGGTTCTTCACAGCAAATATGGCTGTGACAGCATACGTTAACCGAGGTTCATCTATGAACAAGCTGTTAAGAGAAACTGTATATGGTGTAGCTGTAAAATGAGATATAAATGAAATGTGAAATATATACTGCACTAAGTTCTGAACCATGAATAGGAATATGTAAAGTATCAAAGTGTGTTCCATGCAGCACTGCCTTGTGTTAACCTTTGCTTTCCAGATTGTAGTAATCCAAAAGAATATTCCACAGTACAATAACAATCTGTCATGCATGCAACATGGGATTACAAGTTCAGAATGTCTAACCAAGAGACTATTAGGCAGAAACCAGTGGGAAAAAAAACAACAGTTCCCAAGTAGTTCATTGTGATGAGATATAGCTTAGTTGTTAATTTTGCACACCCAAACATGGTTCAAATCCAGGGAGTGGTACTAAGATGTGTGCATATCTACACACAAGGAATCATGAATAAATGTAAAAACAGTCAGGTAGTGTTAACAGATATTTTCTCCACAGGTTTTAAAGGTAAGGAAATGCTGGTAGTAGCTGTATGAAATGTATACTAATAAACTGTGTACAACTGTTCAATTGTCCCACCACATGCCTGCAAATGACAGTCGGGTAGGTACATACAATATGCACTCTTCCCGAATCATACCTCTCAACTGTACAGATATTCACTGAATGTCCAGATATTTGTCTCAGATGTTTGGTCCATTTTGCATAAAGGAGTGGTGTCATGGCAAATCACTGGCAAATCATTATAGACTGAAGTTAGAAAATAATGATAGACATAGAAGTGTTGGATGTCATATCCTTCAGAAAAGCCATGCAAATGCAAAACTTGCTATTTTATCAACTTTCTAAGTTTCTAAGAGAAATATCTAAAAATTGTCCATATTTATGGGCCTTTGTTCCACTCTTATGTATGGCTTTGTCCAAATGTCATGTTCTAAGAGGTTGAGAGGTATGTTCCTGATACATGTCTCTCAAGTGTCATGCTGTCATGGGTAGTGGTCACTGCTGTAAATAATCCTGGACAGAGCTAGGAAACCAGTTGATGTATGCCAGTAGCACACTCACATAGCAGTGCAGGGTACCCCTCCTGTCCCAGATATATAACCCTGACATGCATGAGTCCCCTCTAGTCATGTACCCAGATTTGTCACAGTTTGCCTCATACCATTCCAGGCTGAAAGTTTAATAGGTATGGTTATACTACAGAAGCTATGGGCCATGGGTAGATCTAAAGTGAGGGCAGACCCATAGAGTATTGAGCATTACTGTTGTGGAAAATAGAAGCATAAATAGTTGTTAATGGACAGTTTGTCTCCCTCCCACCCCTCATCTGCATCAATAATTATTACTCATATACTACACATATGTTGTGCTCCAACCCTAATGTTGGAACTTGTGTTATATTATTGTTAATACGTTTGATTGCTTGCATGTTAACATACCCTGTTCAAATACCATTGTTGGTGGCCTGTTGCCATCAATGTTACTGGCATGCTGTTATGATGCATGCTGTTGATCCATTTATGCATGTGTTCTGTTTGCTATGCAACTGTTTCATATCTGTTTTACTGGGTTAATTGGAACACCCACGCATGTTGTTATAACTAATCTTGAAATGGGTTGTTCATGACTAACCAACATATTTTGTAAAACCTCAACACCATAGCATGTTTGGGAAGGTAGAGCCCAGTGGATCCACCTGTCCCACCTCATATGGCCCTGGCTCTGGGCCGCATTATGTCTGGGACCCAACCCCAATCTCCCTCGTCCACTGGTTCTGCACCACCTTCAGGTGGAACTGACACAGGGGACGAGGACTGTCCTACCTGGAGTGGGAGCGGACAGGAACCTGTCACCCACAGTCAGGTTCGGGGTTTGGTACACAGAATCCTTCAATCTGAGTTTGGAGAGCAGTTGCACCAGATTGAGGGCTGCTTGGCACACCTCAATGGGTAGGCCGCCCCTCCTGTCCAGCCCCAGCTCAGCCACTTTTGCGGCCATGAAGGTGCAGTGATAACTGCCCATGGGTGGTGATCTTAATCCCACTGTAACCATATGGGGGCCTATGGGTTTCAGAGTCCCAACTACCCTCCGCATCAAATATTTTTACCTACCTCATGTGTCATATACTGCCGCTTTCTGCTGTCTTGTCTGTTTTGTCTGTCTCCCTACCCAACCTACCTCCCCAGATTTACCTGAAATCCTTCCCCAACACCCTACTCTCACCTTAAAAAAAAGAAAATGGCATCGGTCCCAAAAAAAAATATCACCCCATACATAGCTGTCCATTTCACACACATGTCCACTGGACACATGTAATCTGGTCCATTTGGCTTGACAACAGATTTCTATTGTCCTCACCCCTCTCTCTGGGGTTTGAGTGTCCAAATTCATCTCCAAATGCTGTACAAATGCACAGCTGTTGCTGTATAAGAAATGGACAGCTATGGACGTTCTATACATCCATCCTGCAAATCCCTGTCTTTCATATTGTTTTTCCCTGTGCATGCCCCTTTTTCACCACTTTTCTATTACCCCTTTTTTTCTTTTAAAGAAATTAGTGAGGGTGTAAGCAGGAGTAAGCGAGTTTGCACGATGCTAAGTGACGCCAACACAAATTAAGCATCTGTACAGTTAACCATGTGTTGGCATTGCTTAGCTTCATGCAAACCCACACAAACACACTTAAAGCCACTTAAAACTGCTTTAATCATTCTGTCTCCATCAGCCACTGTTCTGCCTAGCAACAAAACAACCAGCCCTGTCTCAATACACCATAGCCAGAGTAATGTACCACTACACCATTTGGGCTGTAGGAATTTTGGATGCTTTTTCAAACATGTCATGCAGTACAGTCATTCAACAGTAGGCAAAATATTCTGTAGAATCAGTCAGGTTTTGTATATATACATATAAACATGTATATATATGTATGGAGATGCATATATTTGGAAAATATATACATAATATATATAGAGATATACATATAAAATATAAACATAAAATATATACATATGCATATATATATATATATATATATATATATATATATATATATATATATATATATATATACATATATATATATATATATATATATATATATATATATATTTATATATATGTGCTCTTAACATGTAGTAGAGTCATAGCTCAGAACCATACCTCTCAACCTCTTAGTGCAAGAAATCTGTCCAAAGGGTGTCAAAATGGTGGGGACAATGGGCCAAAACTAGGGACCTATTTTAAATATTGCTCTTCTAAATGTAGAAAGTTGCTAGAGTAACAGGGTTTGTTTCAGTATACATGTTCTAAAGGATGTGAGGTCTGAAACTGAAGTGTATGTCATTATTTACTGATAGAAATCCTCGGATCATCACAGGGATTTACCAGAGAAATAAAAATAATGAATCTGTGGAACAGATCAGGAATATTATCAATAAATTAAATTAAAGATTAGTTGATTTTATCCATTGATTGTGGTGGTCCGTTCCAGTTTGTCTTGAGTACATTTGGTTTTGGTGTTTGGAGCAGACCTTTTTGAACAGCTCCTTGTCTTTATATATTATATATAATGGACACAAACCTGGGAAACAAACAACAATCCAGAGAGGTATGTATGCTCAGAACTTAGTGCAATGGAAAGCCATGAAAATAGGGACATATCTGAAATACTGGAGGATAATATGTGACACAGTTGCAGCAGCAACACCTCCCTGTCTAACAATTATTAACTGGAAATAGCATAAAGAGTCCAACTTCAATTACTACTAGTTAGTTAGTTATCCTTACACATCATCACATCCCACTGATGTGTCAGAAACACACACAGGGGACAACAGTACATGACATATCATCACATTAGGAAAACTACACTGTGCTGCTATGTCACGTGAGCGAGCACGAACCAAAACTAGTCAGAGACTGACACACAACACAACCTATCCTATCACTATGGGGGAATGCACATGTGTACTATCAATATATCAGGGGATACACAGGACAGCCAAACAAAAAACAAACAGAAGTAACCCACCACCAACAACCACACACACCACACAGTGACATACATGGTAAAATAAGAAATGAACAGTAGGGTATAATGACTGAACAAAAAAAAAATCATGTCACACTCTCACACTACCCTCACACTACCCCCAATTGACAGTGTAGTGTAGGAATAGGAATGTATGGGCGGGTGTTTCAGTCAGACCTATAAACATATATATACACGAGACCACCCCAGAAACTGGATCACTGGATCAGTAGTCAGATAGAAAAGGAGCCATAACACTTACATGTACCCACTCCCTACACAGGCCAAATAACATTTACACACTACACTGCAATACAGTCCTGACAGTCTGTCAACAATCGCCATAAATACACAGACCTCTCAACTGTACAGAGTCCCACAGAATATCCAGGCTTTGTTCTCATATATAAGGTGTCTTCCACATAATGTGTCTGGCATTCTGATACATCACTGGGATGATATCAGGAATGAAGGCACTAAATAATGATATACCATACCTATCAACCTCTTACTGCATGACATCTGGACAAAGCCTGACATACCTGGAGGACAGAGGCCCAAAAATGGACATATTTGAAATATTACTGTTATAAACTGAAAAAGTTGCTGGTGTAACAGGATTTGTTGTAACATATCTTTTCTGGGGGATATGAAGTCAGAAACACAGATAGATGTTACCATTTACTGACTGCAATCTCCAGAGTATGCTACTTATTTTCCAAAGACAAAAAATGTCTGAGGAACACACCAAATATAAGAGTCCAAACTCTAGCCATTCTGCAGATAGCCCTACAATTAAGAGTTATGTCAACCACATAACACTGTCAGACTTAAAATCACGCAGAAAATCCATGTCCAGACAAACCCTGTTAAATTAGCATTAATCCAACTGTATAACAGCAATACTTACATCCTGTCCCTATGTCTGGAACATTCTCCCCATTTTGTTGGGCTGTCTTCACAGATTTCATTGTAAGTGGTACTTCCAACTACCCTCTGTGATGTTGTTCACACACCTCCATGAAGTCCTCTTCACAGGCAAGGAAAAGGGGCAATGCCCACATGAAGTACTTAATTATAGGAGTGTGTTGTCATGCAATTGGCTATAGGAATAACAACAAAGCTGTTCTGCATGCAATTAGCAAGTGGGGGACACCAATTGGTGCACAGGCCATCAGCTGCTCATCAGCATTACCTACAAAAGGCAATCTGCTGCCTATGCAAAACAGATGTATACCCTACATCTTGGAGAGAGAGAGAGAAACAGACAGAAAGACAAACAAAGAAACCAACAAAAATTGAAATCAAACCAGCTATACTTGGGGAAAAAAAGGTATGTCAAACAAGTAAGCATGTAATGGAATGCAGTAGGGGGTATGGAATAATGGGAAATAGGAAGTTCAACAAATATGTCTCAGCAAGACTTACTGTACTGATATATTGCTGATCAGAACCTATGGCCATAGCATCTGGGTCTGTCTGCAGTGACATAGATCACAGCTCAGGCCCCTGAGTCACCCCAGGAAAGGATGGCTCACATATGACTACTACTTGAGTATGTGTTGAACAATACTGACTGTGATACTGCTAGGCCAGCTACTGGGATGTCATAGATATCCATATGTTAATTGTGAATGCAACTATGATATACATGTTTGTCTCAGAAATGTGAGAGACCTATACAAGGTATTTGCATTGTAAACTACTGTTGCAGACCTGTGTGTTTAACTGCATGTGATATACTGAGCTCATACCATTCAACTGTCCAATGTTATGCACACTGACCATATGTGTGCCTCATATCTATAGTCATTTACTCACAGAGTTGTGTTATGTCTGGCAAATCATTGGCAAATCTGTGAAGACTGACATTACAACATCTCCTTTTTCTTTTGGCTGTTCTTATTAGGGGTCGCCACAGCGGATCATCTGTTTCCATTTCTTCCTGTTCTCTGCATCTTGCTCTGTCATACCAACCACCTCCATGTCCTCTCTCACCACATCCGGAAACCTTATCTTAGGCCTTCCTCTTTTCATCATACCTGGCAGCTTCTTCCTTGCCATCCTTTTCCCAATATACTCAGCATCCCTCCTCAGCACATGCACAAACCAACATAATCTCCCCTTTCTGGCTTTGTCTCCAAACCATCCAACCTGAGTTGACCCTCTAATAAACATATTCCTAATCCTGTCCACCCTTGTCACACCCAGTGCAAATCTTAACATCTTTAACTATGCCACGTCCAGCTCTGACTCCTGCCTTTTTATCAATGCCATGGTCCCCAACCCAGATAACATAGCTGGTCTCGCTAACCTCTTCTAGACCTTCCCTTTCACTCTTAATGGTACTCATCTGTCACAAATCCCTCCTGACACTCTTCTCCACCCTCTCCATCCTGCCTGTACTCTCTTCCTCACCTTTCCCCCACACTCGTCATTACTCTGAACTGTTGATCACTGGTATTTAAATTCATCCACCTTTGCAAACTCTACTGCCGCATCCTCACCATTCCTCTATCCTCCCTCCCATTCACACACATATATTCTGTCTTAGTCCTACTGACCTTCATTCCTCCCCTCTCTAGAACATATCTCCACCTCTACAGGGTCTCCTCAACCTGTTCCCTACTCTCACTACAGATCACAATGTCATATGCAAACATCACAGTCAACGGGGACTCCTGTCTGATCTTGTCTGTCAACCTATCCATCACCACTGCAAAGAGCTGATCCCTGATGGAATCCCATGTCCACCTTAAATGCATCCGTCACTCCCACGGCAGAGCTCACCGCTGTCACACTGCCCTTGTATATATCCTGTACCACTCTTACATATTTCTCTGTCATTCCTGACTTCCTCATACAATACTACAACTCATCTCTAGACACCCTGTCATATGTTTTCTCTAAGTCCACAGAGACACAGTGCAACTCCTTCTGACCTTTTCTGTACTTCTCCATCAATACTCTCAGAGCAAACATCACATTTGTAGTGTTCTTTCTGGCATGAAACCATACTGCTGATCACTAATCATCACCTCCCTTCTTAACCTAGCTTCCACTACTCTTTCCCAAAACTTCATGCTGTGACTGATCAATGTTATCCCTCTGTAGTTACTACAGCTCTGCACATCACCCTTATTCTTATAATCATTACCCAAACACTTTTTCTCCACTACACATTAAATAATCTGGTTAAAAACTCCACTGCCATTTCTCCTAAACACCTCCATGCTTCCACAAGTATGTCATTTGGACCAACAGCCTTTACATTCTTTACCCTCTCCTTACGTCCTCCTTGCTAATCCATTGCACTTCCTGATTCATCATACCCACATCATCCAACATTCTCTCTCTCTCATTCGCTTAATTCATCAGCTCCTCAAAGTACTCTTTCCATCTGCTCAACACACTCTCCTCACTTGTTAGTACATTTCCCTCATTTTCCTTTATCACCCTTATCTGCTGCACATCTTTCCTAGCTTGGTCCCACTGTCTAGCCAATTGCTACAGGTCCTTTTCTCCATCCTTAGTGTCCAAACTTTCACTCTTCATATACCTCATCCTTAGCATTTGCCACCTCTCTCTTTGCCATGCACCTCATCTCCTTATACTCCTGCCTACTTTCTTCATCTCTCTGACAATCCCACTTCTTCATCAACCTCTTTCTCTGTATACTCTCCTGTACTTCCTCATTCCATCACCAGGTCTCCTTGTCCTCCTTCCTCTTTCCAGATGTTACACCAAACACCTTTCTAGTCATCTCCCTTACTAGCTCTGCTGTAGTTACCCAGATATTCAGTACCTCTTCACTACTACCTAGTGCCTGTCTTAACTCTTCCCTGAAGTCAACCTCACAATCACCCTTTTTCAGTTTCCACCATTTGATCCTTGGTGCTGCCCTCATACTCCTCCTCCTCTTCTTGATAACCAACATCATCCCACAGACCAACATTCTATGCTGCCTAACTACATTTTCCCCTGTCACCATCCTATAGTCTCCAATCACCTTCAAACTGACCCTCCTGCATAGGATATAATCCACCTGTGTACATCTTCCTCCAATCTTGTGTGTCACCCATGCTCTTCCGTCTTGTTAAAATATATATTCACCACAGCCATGTCCATTCCTTTTACAAAATCCACTACCAGCTCACCTTCTGCACTCCTTTGCTTAACACCATACCTGCCCATCACTTCCTCATACCCTCTGTTCCCTTCACCAACATGCCCATTGAAATCCACTCCAATCACCACTCTCACCCTTGGGTGCACTCACCACCACTTCATTCAACTCACTCTAAAGTATTTATTTCTCATCCATTGCACACCCAACCTGCAGAGCATATGCATCATCATTACACCATCAATTTCCAGCTTCATAAACACCACTCTATCTGACACACTTTTGACCTCCAAAAACACCCTTGGCATACTATTTCTTCAGGGTAACCCCTACACCATTTCTCCTCCCATTCACACCATAAAAGAACAATTTGGACCCACTTCTGATACACCTAGCCTTACCCCCCTTCTATCTGGTCTCTTGCACACACAATATATCAACCTTCCTTCTGCCCATCATATCAGCTAGCTCTGTCCCTATACCAGTCATACTGCCAACATTAAACGTTCTTACCCTCACTAACACACTCCTAGCCTTTCACCTCTCTTCCTGCCATGAGAGTTGGACATCCTCCAGGATATGTCTGTGAATGCAAAGGCTACTCTGCTATCAAATTACTTGTGTGTTACAGCAATGTTAAGAAAGTGTCACTAATTTTGGCCCATTGCCCCCCCCCCCATGTATGTGTGGCTTCCTACAGATGTCCTGCTCTAACAGGTTGAGAGGAATGACTGAGCAGCAAGAGTGTAAATACAGTGTGCCATACTGACATAGAACAGAAATGTATATCAGGTTTTACCTCTGCACATGTATGTATGAGTAGGTGTACCTGACTGCCTCATAACAACAGACATGGGATGCAAAACGTCAGGTAAATAAGCTGTACATATTGTACATGTGTGTAATCATAGTTTCTGTGCATCAAACAGAGTTAGATTTCAGCAGCTACTGGTTGTTGCATTGCCCTGACACAGATATGGGTACTAGAATAAGCATGATTATCAGGTTGAAATTGGAGAGGTGTCCAACTGTGTTATGACCTTGTGTTGATGCCTACTACAAACAGCTATTTGACCACCTACATAGCTGTAGCGACTCAGCAATACCTTACTTGTAAAACCTGCATCCACCAAGGTAGAGTAAACCCCTTTGCTGGACAGCAGTAATACACAAGCCACATAATTGGTCAATATATTGGCTGCACAGGGCAAAGTAGGAGTAGGCACTAACTTGGCAGCAAGTCAACCTTTGTCTGAACGAGTATATAAGGTCACAGGTGGATTACTGTAAGGCTAACTATGAGTAAAAATTAGACACATCCACCAAGGGCAATCACAAGGCTGGCTTCACATATGTCTGCAATCTCAGAGGCAACAACCAAACCCACCCTGTAATGGTGGTCAATCACATCACTTACAGACATGCCATAGCTATAGCCAATCTGTTGCAGACAGGTTTAGGGCAAACATCACCCCCTGGCTCATCATAAGTATAGGTGGATATGCACAACACCCGCACCCCTCTGCTCCCCTCATCATCAGAGAATAAGGTGCATACTGCCTAATCAAAGTAAAGAAAAACAAGTTTCCGTGAGAACTGATAACATTCCTGTCTGCATCCTACATGAACTCAGGCATATACTTCCCACTCCATTACACATTGTATGTAAGCAAAGTCTGAGCACCATTGACATCCCAAATGCAAGGAAGGCAGCCACTGTCATCCCTCTACACAAACTTGAATAATTAATTGTGGTTTATGCAATGTACTGGCCCTCACTGGGTGGGGGGGGGGGCATGACACATCAGGACCAGGAGTGCAATGCAGGTTCATACTGTGCTGATAAATGACAGGGGTATGATGTAGTTGTAAGCGGTGGCCTAATGATAGGCAATATTGATGTGCTGGCTCTGTAAATAACTTTGGGAAATGTCTGAGGTCCTGTGAAGCATTTCCCTGTTTATTTCTTCCAGATGGCATGCAGCTTCAGCCAGCATATACTGCAGATGAAAATTCAGCCATCACCGATGCCATAATCCAGCACCATGGGGTGATTTTCAGCCATAGCTGACAAAATCTGCAGGAGTGGACTGCCCTGTGGGATGACCTTGTCGACAGAGTTAACAACTTGGGCCACCATGACCGCACATACAATCAGGTCAGTCATTGGGCAACTGACCTGATATGTTTTGCCTGGCAAAGGGCTGCTTCCGTGGCCAGGGGCCATACTGCTACAAGTGGGGGCTCAGCCACAAAGGCCCCACTTATCGCAACAGAGGAGCTCCTTGTCAACCTTGGGGCAGCCCCCACACAACAGCCAACACAAGAAACACAAGTTGTGGAGGTGGGTGGCACCCAGGCAACAGGCAAGGAGCATTCAGGTAAGGCCACAGTGCAGATCAATTTAATCATGTAGCAGTCATACTGTCTTCTATAGAATATCTAGATTCATATGTCAGTTCAAACTGCATTTGTGGGTGGGGTTTAGTAATGCACACAAGTACACATCTATGAAGAAGAACAGCAAATGATGTACTATCAGAGCTTGTAGTGTATATGTGCAGAAAAGTGGCATTCATCTTGTGCCAATGCCAAATGTGAGTCTGCTGACAATACCCCTCCCCCACAACTACATATGTATCTCTGGTCTGGATGTGGGACAACAGCCTGAAGTTGGTGAGTATGGGAATTTCCTGTTGTGGCTCACCAGTACCCCAGGCATGTTAAGGTCATGCACGTGACCATGCACACAACTGTTACTCTCAGCCATTCTGTGATATCTGCATGTTCACTTGTGGTGGGGTTAACTGCATTGCATCACAGTGGTCATCACAGGGGCCTATTTGTAGGAGATGTCACATATCTGTAGCAAACCTCACAACCTGTCATTGCAAGACATCTGGACAAAGAATGACAAAATAGGGGGCAAAGGCCCAAAACTAGGGACATATTTTATAAATTAGTGTTATACAGTGCATATAAATGGTGTATGCACACCTGTTAGAATGCCAGGTATTTGTTATATACAAAAATGAGAGCACAATAAAACATTTCCAAACCCTTCCAACCTTTCATGTGACCTATAACCTGTACAACTTAATTGTAAAACAAAGAAATCTGTTAGGGGAACAATAATGACCCTTAAAAATTGTACAAGAAGCTAGATGCATATGTGTGCACAGGCTGAAGCTAATACTGGGTTGAAGCAGCTTTCGATATAATTACAGCATTACATCTTCTTGGGTGCATACCTACCATCAATTACAGACACTCTTTGATTAACAGCAAATAATGGTCAGCTGTCCTACCGGGATTATTCTAACATTTACTCAGTTGCTTGCTACAGCAACAGCCATAGTTTGCATACAGCCTACAAAGCAACAAAGGGATCTCATTTGTGAAAGTTATCAGCCCAGAGAAGGGTACCCACACATTTCCACAGCATTGCTTATACCATGGAACACAGTGAAGACAGTCATCAAATGGTGGTGAAAATATGGGGCAAGAGTGACATTGCATTGAACTGAACATCCTTCCAAATGTGTGGAAAAAACAAGACCTAAACTGGTTAAGGAGTCTGCCAGGAGATCTACAGCAACACTACAGGAGTTGCAGGAATCTCTGGCAAGTACCGGTTGTGTACTACATGTGACAACAATCTCCCATATTCTCCACATGTCTGACCTATGGGGTACGGTTAAAAGATGAAAGCCTTTTTTCACACAGAACAACCTCCAGGTCTGGCAAATTTCTCAAGAAAAATACACTAGGTCTCCCAAAAGCATGTGGAGAAATGTGTTATGGTGTAATGAGACCAAGGTTGCACTTTTTGGCCACAATACCAAAAGGTTTGTTTGGCACAATACCAACACTGTGAATCACAAAGAACACTATCCCCATGATGAAGCATGGTGATGGCAGTTTCCTGCTTTGGAGTTGCTGTTCATAAGCTTGAAGCGGGCCTTTACCCAAGGTGGAGGAGATTAGGAACAGTTCCAAATACTAGTCCCTTTTGGCCCAAAATCTTCATGTGTCTGCTAGAAAGCTGTGGCTGGAGAGGAATTACACCTTTACTCATGACAATGACCCAAACCATACATCAAAATCCAAAAAAGAGGGGGCAGAGCCTAGATGGCCAAATGAGAGAAGTGAATTTTGAGAGCTCCATAAACTAGTAGAATAATATAGGAAAATGTTATTATTTTCAAGTTTAAAACATCAGAAATCTACAGATAAACTACTAAACTACATAAATATCAATTTTGGTAGAAATATACAAAAATTTTCCTGTCAAGTAACTTGGAGATATATTGAGTCACTGAATATGAACAACTCAAGGAATTCTCATCCAGATGCTGCTTTGAAAAGAGAACTGCAATTGATGACATCTACCTTACAGGAACTATATTTGAAGATGGGTGGCTTTAAAATGACTTAGAAAACCTCAAATTAAATTCTCAAAAACTGGCTGATACTCTTAAGGAACTATTACAGCAACGCCATACAAAAATAACAAATATAGAGACTTCCCACAAAAACCAAGAACCAAAAGCAGACTTCCAATAAAAACCAAGAAGAAACTGTTCCACATACAAAAATCAGTTTATTGAGTGCTTTCGTCAGCCTCAATCAGCTGACTTCATCAGAATTAAAAAACTCAATGAAATGGAGCCATTTTGTATAAAAACAAAAGTCACATGACTTAAAATTAGCCACATTTGAAAACTGTAGTGCCATTTAAATTTAATTTTTTTAGTGTATTGGTGCTTTAAATGGACACTACAGTTTTCAAACAAGGTTAATTTTAAGTCATGTGAATTTGTTTTTTATACAAAATGGCTCCATTTCAATGAGATTTTTTTCATTCTGATGAAGTCAGCTGATTAAGGCTGACGAAAGCACTCAATAAATGGAGTTTTGTACGTGGAACAGTTTCTTCTTGTTTTTTATTGGAAATATAGAGACTTCCCTAAATGACATTGAAGGGAGACTCAAAGAGGAAAAATTCCAAAAAGAATTTCTGCTTAAACAGAATACATGGCTGCTTAACAAAATAGATGACTTAGAAAACAGGGAAAGGAGAAACAACATAAGGATCTTTGGTTTGCCTGAAAACACTGAAGGAAAATACATTATTTCATTCTTAAAAACCTGGATTCCTAAATTTTTAGACTTGGAAGAGGGACTTTCATTTGGAATTCAAAGGGCACATAGAGCACTGAGGAAACTTGCTTCTAACTCAACAAATAATCCACCTAGATCCATAGTTATAAAATTTCTTTCATTTCTGGACAACGAACTAATATTAAAATATGCTTGGAAAAAATCACTGTTAAAAATACAATCAAAGCCTGATAAGGTTTAACAATGATTATTCTTCCAGAATACTAGAACAAAGGAAAAAAGTCTGGCCAATAATAAAACTGTTGAAACAAAACAACATTAAAACACAGCTGGCCTTTCCAGCCAAGATAAAAATACTTTTTGCCAATGAGATGAGAACCTTTAATGACTTAGAAGAAGCTACTATATTCATCAAAAACAACAACATAGTGTCTATCCCAGAAGAAATGGAATGGATAACCTCTACTTTTAAAAGAATGAAAGAAACAAATCATTGGACTGATGCTAGCAAGAAGAAACAAAAATTGATTCCAAGATAGCTGTCCCAAAAATCAACTCTTACAACTACATCTCTCAAAGTATCAACTGATATGGTACATCACTTGTCATCTATTTTTATTTAAAAAAGGAGGGTTTCTTAAACAACGGAGAAACAGTAATGATTTATTCAGAATGTTCAAAAAGTCCAATAATTCTTCACAAACAAAGGTAGGTCAAGATGGGTTACTATTTACATTATATATAAGCCAAACAAAGCAACATCTAATCCAAACATAGAAGTTTCTTTTCCCCTACTTGAACTCAGTGAATACTTATCTTGTTCATTTTTTCATTGATTTTACTTATAATAATTTAAGTAATTAATTAACTAATTCAACAAGGTACCATTCATCAGAGTTCAGACTTAAATGTAACAAATTATCATCATATATAATAGCAGTAACAGTAGATTGTTTTGAAAAAAAAATGCTGTCATGGAAACTAATGCCTTCTTCAGTTAAAGTATGATTTAGAAATGTCATGTTTATCCCGGTTAAATAATAATAACAAGCTCTTAGTACAAATGTCATCATTTTGTTTGTTTGTGTCTTTCGGCTTTTCCCGGTTAGAGTTAATTTCACTTATGGCAGGTATCACAACTATGAGTGCTGTTTGATCAATCCTAATATGGTGTCTGTGGATGCAGCTGTGTCTGGCAGCTAGTACAAATGTCATTATTATTCTGTCTAAACATAGTTAATATCAATTATGGCAAGTATCATAGCTTCAATTGTTTGACTAAGCCTGACATGGTGTGTGTGAATGCAGCTGTGTCTGGTAGCTGTTGTATGTTGCCGTTTTCATCTCCGGGAAGCTGTAGGTTGTGGCTTCTGATTGAGGTTTACTAATGCTTGTGTATTAGGAAGAGACATTTGGTATTTTAGCCTGGCACCAAGGGAAGGGGTGGATAAAACTGTGATTTGGGATATTTTGGCAGAGAATAGTTTGTTTATACAACTGCTGAGTGAGAGGTGGGAAGGCTGGAAGAATGTGTTATCTCTTGTTGTGGCGGCTAGTTGGGAGTTTTTTTGTTTATCTGTTTGCTCTCCATTCTTTTCCTAGCTGTTGCCTCACTGAAAGGGAGGGGATGTAGGCTTGAAACTGCAGTAAAGTGAAGCTTTGCTTCAGGTGCATTGTGAGCCTCTGGTATGCAGTACACAGACACACTAATAGAAACAGATGCTCCCAGGATGCTATGGTAACAGAGACATAGTGACAATAATGCTTAATGGTTCTGAGGAGCCTCCGAGATGATTCTCAGCAATGAAGTTTTTTTTTTTTTTTTAAATATATGTATATAATAAAAGGGCTGTTTTAAACCACATATACACATGTTCATGGTCTCCCAACACTTCGTTTAGCACATGAAGTTGATTCTTGATAAAATAAATAAATAAATAAATAAATAAATAAATAAATAAAAAAAAATAAGCACAATTTTATATTTAAAATGTATTTTGGTCCAAACACATTAAGGACTTACATAAGAGGGGAAGTCTGAGTTTTTGTGAAAGACTAAGAGCACTTAGTCTTGTGCAGTACCCTTTGCAGTGGTCTGGGAGGAGAGCTTGCTCGGATGTGTTGAGCATATGGGGACAGCTGATTCTAGGGGTGTTTGAGGTTGCCAGGAATTGCTAGAGAGTCATCAGATTTCCTTCATTGAAATATCTGTGGGAATGGAAGGTGTGTTGAGTGGTTCACTGGCAGAGCGGCCACTGTATGGAACAGGCTGGTAAAATGGAACAGGACAAATATTGGTTTGGATATTTTAATAACAGCCTGGAAACACACCACATGAACTAGTGAATGGTATTCTGGCAAAACTGGATGGGCATTGTTGCCCATGCTTGAAGTACTGGTATGTGTGTATGTAAGGATGGAAATATACTTATAACAAATAAGATACCAGAATGGTCTCATAATTTAAAGTCTATGGACTGTATAAACATGCTTAGAAGGAGCTAATAATAAGAATAAGCATTACAGCATGTGGCCTCTGAAATAACTAAGCAACAGCCCAAAAAAAAAAACACACACATAGTTATGTAATGTATCATTTTAGTAAATCTAGACATAAAATATATACTCATCATATAAGATGAAGCAGTCTGCTGAATTTAGATATTAAAGATAGGATTTAATAACACGGGCTTATGTATAATACTACTGTATTAACTTGTCATAAATGACATACATAACATTGAACATAGAGGGGAAGCATGATGATTTTCTTATATAAGTAAATCTGTATAACAAGTCAGGTAATTGCTTTAACTTGAATTGCAGTTTTTTGTAACCCATCTTGACCATATGTAATACTTAAGTGGTTACCAAGGTAACTAATGTTTTATACATGACATCAAACTGACAAAGTTGTTCAAGAGAAACAATAGAAGCCTGAACTTGAAATGTCACAGAATGTAACAATCATATTCTGAACAAATAGTATTAAATTGACAATAGATACTCAGTTTAATAGCTTGGACTTGTGTATCATAACACTACTGTTTTAACTTGTCATAAATGACATACACTATATTGAACATCAAGGGGAAGCATGATGATTTTCTCATATAAGTAAATGTGCATAACAAGTCATATAATTGCTTTAACTTGAATTGTGGTTTTGTAACCCATCTTAACCATACATAATACTTAAGCTGTTATCAAGGTAACTAATGTTTTATACATGAAATCAAACTGACAAAGTTGTTCAAGGGAACAATAGAAGCCTGAACTTGGAATGTCACAGAATGTAACAATCACATTCTGAACAAATAGCATTACATTGACAATAATCACTCAGTTTAACAAAATTTAATAGAATGTTGCCATATAAATCTAAAAACTTTCAGTATATGCCATAAAATGGCAATTTATGAATATGGAACGGGAACTTGTGATCATTAATTACAATAAGTGAATTTGTTGTTTTTAACCTATAATTTCACTCATTTTATAATAAGAAATGACAGATATGAAAACCCTTATTTGTAGGAAATGGGGGAAGAGGGATGCACTGATAATTAAATGCACTAACTTTCATCAATGTCCACGTAAAACAAACTTGATGCATTAAGTAAATTAGCAACAAAGTTATTACTTAGATGCTGGCAAACAATGAAATATAACTTCTGATATATCCAGTAAAATACATTGTATTATAAACATTAGGTATAAATATTATTACCATCTTTTTATATTAAGTAATATGTTTTGAAATACTTCATCAATAAGGGTGAATATGTTAAATAACTGTGTGCTATAATCTTTTACTGAGGTTTTATATATGTCACATCCTACTTTACTATGATTGAATTATTTGTCATCTATCTTTCATGCAAATAGTAATTGCTTATACAATAAGTAGGCATGCATATTGTATTGGAATTCTGTCTAATCTACAATAGTACTATACCTGTTCAAAATATAAATATTGCTTATTCCTATTACAAATATTCTCCATATGATAATTCAATTTATGGAGCTCAGATGTTCTGGATTGTCAAAGTATGAGTGATAATCTGATGGACTAAGGTTTATCCATCAGATTAGGAATGATTTTCATTCCATGGCTAGTGTGGATCTTAGTTTTGTTAACATTTATTCATTTACATTTGTTATTTAACAAAAACATGTTTAGTATGCCTGACCAAAACATTACTTTATTGGTAAACACTCAAAGTATAAAACTGATAATTTCCTTTAAAAGCTCAAACATATACTTTATAGTTATCAGAGGAAAATATTTAATAGTCATAATAAAACAAAAAAAAAACATAGTCTAAATAACCTAAGATGGAATTAACTTTATTATCTTTAAATACCAATGGCTTAAACAATCCTAGCAAGAGATCAAATCTACTGAAATATTTAAAACTGAACAAAGCACAAATTGTCTTCCTTCAAGAAACTCATTTCAAAACAAATGACAATTACAAATGGAATCCTAAGGAATATATGATATTGGCACAATCCACTCATAAGACAAAGACAAAAGGGGTAAATGGAAAACAAACGTGATTAACCCAGAAATCATTTATAAGTATGAAGATAAAGAAGGCCTTATGGCATTAGTAATAGTTAAATATAATAACAGAATACACACCCTAGCCAATCTATACTGGTTCCCAGGCATTGGAACAGGAACTGTTAAAAAAACACTTGGATTTCATTTCCAGTAATTATAAAGGCAACTTAATATTAGGAGGAGATTTTAACTGTATATTTGATATTTCTGAAACTACAAATAAAAGACTGCTCCGTACATCTGCTGGTTTAAAAGCTTTGAACAAGTGGGTAGAATCATTTCATCTTGTAGATATGTTCAAATTTAAAGAAGACAAATCTTTGTTGTTTTCCCATCAAGATCACAGATTTGGTACCCAAACTAGAATAGATAAAATATATGCTGCCCATGACTTACACTCTAAAATCATTAATTTCTCAATCACTCCCTGACCCTTTTCAGGTCACAATTCATTTATACTAAAACTTAAAAATGGGTACAAACCTTTAATCTTTAACTCCAGAATTCCAGCATATATAACTAAAATTAAAGAGTTCAAATCTTGGTTATTATCTGAATTACAGTTCTTCATAGATATTAATTACACCACAGAGGTAAATAAAATAATGATATGGGAGTCATTAAAAGCTTACATATATGGTAAAACCCTAACTTGGTATAAAAAAATCAGAGAATGGGATTCTGAATTATTAGATCTACAATCCAAACTTTTGTCAATAAAAGCTGAAACAAATCAAAATCATTTGGAGATGAAAAAGAAAGCAGAAGTATTAAACAATAAATACAATGAATTCTAACACATAAAACTAGTTTAGCTTTAGAAAAACTAGAAATTAATACCTTGGCCACTTCTCCCAAATATCTACGTATTTTATCTGCAACAATTGCAATACAATCAAAAGCTAATAACATTAAAAGTATCTTCCATGAAAAGAAAGGGTAAAATGGCTCAGATATAGGTGACATTCTTGATGCCTATAGAAATCACTATATGGAACATTTCCAAAAAGAAAATATACATATTGATGAATTAAATCTAGAAGAAAAATGTTGTAATATAAAAAAATACCAGAAAAATTAAAACCAAATCTGCAAGCACCCACATCCTATAAAGAAATTACAGATACAATAAAAGAGGGTAAAAAATAATAAAGCTCCAGGTATAGATGGCATAATTATAGAAATATATAAACTTTTTCCTTCAAAGATACTATCCCTCTTCCATAAAATGCTATTAGAAATTCAGTCACAAACTTTAATACCACTCACTTGGAGATATTCCTTAATCACACCAATCCTAAAGGAAAAAAAATCCCCAAACCTCTGTACTTCATATAGACCTATATCATTATTAAATAATGACTATAAGATATTTATGAAAATATTAACAAACAGAATGAAAATACCACTATCCAAAACAGTAAATAATGATCAAACTGGATTTATATATCATAGACACATACATGACAATATTAAAGGGATAATTTCTCTTATAGATTATGTTAATCAAGAAAATAAACATGCATAATTTGCTTACATATAGAGAAAGCCTTTGGTTCTCTAAATTGGGACTGTTTATTCAAAACCCTAATGCTATTTGAATTTCCTGCATCTTTTGTTCATCACCTAAAGAATATATATACAAATAATTTAGCGTATGTCAAGTTAGGTCCTTTTACCTCTGAATCTATACATATAACAAAAGGCACTAAACAAGGATGTCCCATGCCACCAATTCTAATTGCTCTGGCTAGTGAAATATTGGCAGATTCAATTCATAACAATATAAAAATCAAAGGAATAGATGATTATGAACAATACAATTCTGAATTAATGCTATTTGCTGATGACATATTACTAACATTATCTAATACAGAAGAGACATTAGAAGAATTAGATATATTAATTGACAAATTTCACATGACTTTAGGACTAAATTTCAATAAATCAAAGTCAACATTTTTATTTTTAAATAAAAAAAGAACTGCAGACTAAGGGGGATCACATTACAGAGAAACAAGAATCTACTTTAAAATATCTCAGAATTAAGTTATGCAAAGATAATAATGAATTAGTCCAAAAAACTACAATAATATCATCAATACAATTAAAATCTTTGTGGAAAAATGGAACAAAATAATATTAACATTTAAAGATAGACTACAGTTAATAAAAATTGTTTTACTGCCCAAGATCCTATATATGCTGCTGAAAATGTACTACTCACTAATAAGGTAGCGGTAAGCAGAAAAATCAAAGTAAAGAAAAATCTGAATTATGATGCTGAATGGATGGAGTTAATTGGGAAGAAGGTGTTGTCAGCTATTTTGAATTCTATTGTTTAAAACTTCTGTAGAAATACAAGCAATGGTGTCCCTGTTTAGTATGATCTGATGAAGGTTTTACCAAAAGCGCTTATCGTATGTTGATTTGAGATGTTTATCTGTGTCTTAAACTCAAGGAAAGTTTTTATTTGAATTTCTGAATTTTGCTGCCCAGAATTTCGTGTGGAAGAACTTTATTATGCTGAACATTTGAAAACTTTTATGCAAGTATAAGGTGAATTAGAATTTGAATAACATTTGAAAGTTTCAGTTCTGCGTTCAATTAAGTAAGGAAATGTTCATGGTTCCTGTGAAGTGCTTCATACTGTGAGAGAACTCGGAGCACGGCAAGGTGTTGTCAAGCTTATTTGACTTTGAAAAAATTGAATTTTACTTACTACTGTAACATCCATTTTTGCTTCAGACAACCGATTAATATTGCAGAGGCACTTAAAGTATTACAACGTTATTGAGTGCATTGAAGGACTTTTTGCTGTATATGCTGCATTTGTTGAAACATAGAACATTCGTGTTTATGTTCTGAATGCAGTGGCATTCTCATTGAGAAGGAATTGGGTTGACTGTTGGCAAACCGGATACTTAGAATTGCTTTTGAAGCAAGTTTTAAAATCTTTTAATAAAAACTTTTTACAATATATTTGAAAAAGCCGTGAAGTAGCGGTTTGAAGATCCTATATATAGCCTTGGCAATGCAACTGTTACCAGAAAGGAATATACTTAAAGAAATAAATTCATCCCTAATAACATTTTTATGGCTTCCCAAAAGAAACAGAATAGCTTTAATAAATACATTAAAGCAGACAATGGAAACAGGGAGGATTAAACTTTCCTGATATAGAAACATATATAAAAACAGATAAGTCCAAATTACCCTGCAAACTGGAAAGAATTACTAACTGTAATAACAATAAATGAATTTTGACTTACAAAACAAAATTCAGATAACAGATAAAAACAATCTGCCATGGCACATATGTATTAGTATGCAATATAACATAACTAAACCCACTAAAACTCGTATGATTAATTATTACATTGACTCATTTAGGAAAATTATTAATGTAAATATAGATTTAAAAATCGGGCTTGATCTTTTAACACCATTTATAGTCACAAAGAACATTCCACATAAAATATATAGAGAAATTATTAATTCCTGGGAACATAAAGGATTTCAAAAAACAGGAACCAAAGTAAGACAAACTAATGAAAAACAAAAAGACAGCTTGGAAACACCAAAGCAAATTCTCTCTCAGTTTCAATTAAACTGAGAGAGAATTTGCTTTGGTGTTTCCAAGCTGTCTTTTTGTTTTTCAACATAAAGGATTTGTTTGTTGGTGCCAATGTATCAAAGAATTAAAAGTTTTAGATATGCAAGTAATAAAACAGCATACAAAATTCCACAACAGGACTGGCTAGCTTTATAGAGTATTTTGTCATATTTGCAAGACTTAAGTAGAATAATTAACAACTCTTCATTTAAAGAAATACCTAAATTTATGAAATACATATATGAAATCATATATAATGACTTTGACTTTGGGAACAGTATTTCAAAATTTTAGAAAATATTGATAAACTATAAAACAACACCCAAAACCTCATATTGGAAATATATAACAAAAGGACACTCAATGTAGTTAACTGAAGATATTAAAACAAATATCTTATTATCAATATAATATAAATCCTTTACACAATACTGGAAAGTTTTTAATTGGAAATGCTTGCACAGAGCATTCTTAACCCCAGACAGAATCAATAAAATTAGTTCTTCCATAAAAGGAATATGTTGGAGATGTGAGCAAGTACACAATGCAGACTGGAGCCACATTTTCTTTGATTGTGTTAAAATTAAGCCATTTTGGAATGGTATTAATAACTTTCTACAAGCTTTATTTAATGAATCATTTTATTTAACTAAAGCTTTTGTATTATTAAATGTGAGCGAAGGTCCTCATTTGAATACGTCAAACATGAATCTAGTATGGACTATTCTTGCAATTTCAAGGAAGTGTATAAAAATAAGATGGAATACAAACACAATACCAACTTTGGAAGACTTCTACAGCCTACTGAAGACCACAGCATTATTAGAAATTAAAAAAGAATTTATCCAAAGCCATTTAGTAACAACTCTTGGGGAAAAGTCTTATCATTGATTGACACTATCCAATAATTGATCAGACACTCTGATAATGGATTGGACATACTTATAAAGTAACTGTATACATTAAGATCTGTTATAGTGTCAGGCTAATGTAAATAGTGTACATAGTTATTTAAGATGTTATGTATAAATACTATGGAATTCATTCAAATGTATTTGAAAAATAAACAACTTTTTAAGAAAAAAAATCCAAAAAAGAATGTTTTCACCAGAAGACAATCAATGTTTTGGAATGACCCAGCCACTGTCCACACCTACATCCCATTGAAAATCTGTGGGGTGTCCTGAAGAAGGCTGTGCAGAAGAGAAGCCCTCGCTATCTGACAGAGTTGGAGGGCTTCTGCAAGGGAGAGTGTACAAATATTGCTAAGTGGAGATGTGCCATGCTGATACACACCTTCCCAAGAGGACTGACTGCTGTTATGAAATCAAAAGGTGCTTTAACAAAGTATTAGTTTAAGGGTGTGCACAGTCATGCAACCAGCCTATTGTATGTATTTCAACTTCTACATGTTACCCCTAACCAATGTGTTTGTTCTTCAGTTGGATTGCACAGGTTATAGGTCACATTAAAGGTGGGAAATGTTATCACATGATTTCTGTGGTCACATGATATATATCAGACAAACCTGTCATGTTAACAGGGATGTCTACACATATAATATCTACTGTAATCTTAGAAGGTTGTTAATGTAACCGGTTCTGTTGTAACATACATGTACTGCAGGTTTTGAAGTGTGAAACTCAAAATATGTCATTAATTAGTGACTCCAGTCCTCAGATCATCCCAGTACTGTGTCAGACAAACACAGGATTTATGACGAACAGACCAGAAATATGAGCTACACATGTAGACATTCAGTGACACTCACATTTGAGAGGTATGTTCTGTAGGAGTTGCCACTGTGCTATACAGGTGAACAGCAATTTTGTGTACATTGGTGCAGTGTGTGCTACTTGAAGGCCCATCACCTACTAACACTACTCACGTATCACAGAGATGTATATAAGTAGTGACATTAAGTGGAAAGGGCTGTACTGCATGATGTTGAGGGCCTGTCCAGGGTGTGTATGTAGTGGTCTGACTGTGTTGTGTATGTCACCAGTTGGCTATTGTTGTGAGGTCTGTGTAATGCCTGTCTGCCACCTTACCTGTATGTGTGTGTGTGTGTGTGTGTGTGTGTGTGTGTGTGTGTGTGTGTGTGTGTGTGTGTGTGTGTGTGTGTAGCAGCAAAAATTATAGTGCAGGTATTAATTTACATATGTTGTCTTCCCCCAACAGGTGGACATGGTGGTCATGGTCCTTCCCACTCAGAATCTGATGTCAGTGTCTCTGCAGACTTTGACAATGATGATGGTCATAGTCAAGTGCAAGTGGGGTTGTCAGGGACTGAATCTGTGCAATCATTTGGCATTCCACAGTCATCCACAATGTCCCTGCATACAGTCACCATGCCCACACATGCCCCATCCCCAGCAGCCACAGGTGATGAACAGTTGGCAGGTGTTAGCATGGAACAGGCTACTGTGGTGACTATTGCAGGTTTGAGTGCAGGCACTGGCCATAGCCAGAGTGCAGGTGAGGTACTGCACAGGCAGATGGACAGGGGTGCTTGCAGGAGGACTGCTGCTCATCAAGCTGCTATCACAAGTGCCACAGCAGATGTCAAGAGATGCATGTTTTGGGCTGTCATGGCTACACAGGCATGTAGTGAATGCAACACCAGACAAATATTCAGGGTTTTGGATGCAACTCTTCCTGATTTACGTGGTAACATACATGACCTTGTTGAGGCCACATGCCAAAATATGAGGTCACAAATAGATGGTGGGGTGAGACCTTGGCAATCCTTGACCATGACATGTCTGCTAGAGCATGTGGTGAGAGATGGGCATTGGCCATGTGGATGTAGGTCAGCACCAACATCAGCTGAGAGTCTACGGGGCTGTGCACCTCCACATTCCCATAGTGACAGGGACACTAGCACTACTGAAGGGGGTTGCTGTCCACAACACAACAGAGCAGGCGATGGGCACTTGGTCCTGGCTGGTCCTATTAGGGACACGGATCCAGCAGGCAGCAGTCACTATCATGAAGCAGTACTGCATCTGGCCTTGGGCTTGGTGGTGGCAGTGAGACCCTTGGCATGACCAGTTCTCATGTCAGTGGCCAGAGATGGTAAACTGGACACCCTGACATGTATGGTCTACAGCTGTCCAACAACCCCCTGTGTAAGGCAGCCACATGGCATGACTGTGTGCATACAAGTACACATTTGTATCACAGGCAAGTCACCTCCAGACACACACAGCACCTCTGCACAGCCCATCTATAGGATACCCCTCCAAACACACACACATGGTGTCAACCGTATGGCCCAGCCTAGGCCTCTGGCAAACCCACACCACACCCTGTGCATATATTGATACCTGTGTCACATCACTGTTATCCATACCATTGATGCAGGGACATGCTTATATGGTTCTGATGCATAGGGTGAATATAGTACAGTGTAGCTATGTAATACTATGCAAGGTGCTATCTGCTTGCATTTATGGGTACTCCTAAAGGTGTATGTACCTTATTAGCCATGATCCATTATCGCTGTTAGTATCAGTGACTGAATGTAGTCTGACATGTTGTATTCTGTTTGTGTTCCAGGTGTCTGTGTGTTTGCAGACTGTGGCCCTGCAGTCATTACCAACATAGAGTATGGCAGAGTGGAAGTACACTGAGCATTTCATAGCCAAGGTACAGCTTTATATGTACATTTACCAGGTGTTATGCATGCAGCAGTGTATGAGGGACACTGTTGTCAGACAGTGTGACCTTGCAAATATACCCCTTGTCACAGACAGGTAGCCTTCTGACATGTCATCCCAGTGTTGTGTAGTACCACAGTCTCATACATACAGAACAGGTTACTGTAGCACTGGCAGTAGGTCCCTCACAAGCTTAGCCATTAGCTTGACCATAATAGACTTACCTTTCAGCACCTGTTGCCCATGCCATTTTTCCATGCACTCATCCCTGATGCAGTTTGACGGAATGCATGGTACTGTGTATGACAGGTTTGTGGTATGTAGTTCTGAGTTTACAGGGTGGAACAGGGAGACAAAATGGTATATCCTTTGCATACACACAGTAAAGACTGATACAGGGGATCTGCATACAGTAACACAAACACAGTTGGCAACAGACAGATTAGTAAACCTACATATCCACTTTAATGTACTACAGTGCTACATACACATGACATGCCCCACATAGATTATAGGAATGGGACATAACCCACTACCTCTTACAACACGTAATGTTGTGAATGCCTTCATGGTTGGTGAGATAACCCACCAGAAATAGCAACTGGAGACATCTACTGGACAAGTGATAGGGTAACAGACATTGTATCAGCATAATGTTTCAGTCAGGTATGATATCTGATGCTGGCATGTGTGTCACTACACTAACTGTGATCTATTTGGCAACAATATCACATACATAGCCATTGTTAGGGGATACAGACCACATATAGGTTGCAAACATCTGGGCATTCCATAGACATCTGTACAGATGACTGATATGGCCTGTATAATGGTTTAACATGTTGCATGTGAGACAGATGCCATTAACATGCTCTATAAAGTAATATCATCGAGAGGTGATAAACAGGTGTAGAAGGTGCACACATCAAAATGGTATTACCCACACAAGATATGATTCTCACTCAGACACACACACACACACACACACACACACACACACACACACACACACACACACACACACACACACTTGCCAGTATTGAGATGAGAACCCCTACTACTTATATAGTTATTTTTACTATAGTATTACACAGCTTTTAGATGCACCACAGAGCTTATATTATTTTACCTTGTCCCAAGGTAATTCTAATTTGAATGACATCAACAGGCCTTGTAAAATAGGGTGATGGGAAGTGTACAGGGTGGTACACAACTCAAAACAGTATAACCCACACAGGACAAAATTCTCAACACAAACCCGTACACAGACACAAAGACACACACACAGCTGCCAGTATTGAGATTACAACCCCTACCTATATAGATATTTCTACTATATTGTTACACAGCTATCAGATGCACCACAGAGCTTATATGATTTCACCTTGTCCCACAGTACTTCTAAGGTGAATGACATCAGCAGGCCTTGTAAAGTAGAGTGATGGGAAGTGTACAGGGTTGTACACAATGCAAAATGGTATCACCCACATACAATATGATTCTCTCCCAAAAACATACACACACACACACACACACACACACACACACACACACACACACACACACACTTGCCAGCATTGAGATTAGAACCCCGGCCTATCTAGTTATTTGCATTATAGTGTTACACAGTTATCGCATGCACTACAGAGCATACTGAGTTGACAGTTAGCCAAAGGTGCAGATAAGGGAATGACATAAGCAGGACTGATAAAGTAGGGCACTGGGTGAAAAACTTATCAAAATACTTCTTACAAAAATACACACATACATGTATTGGCCAGATCTGAAAGTCGAACTGCTGCCTATCTAGTAATTTGTATTATAGTGTTACACAGTTATCGCACATGCTGCAAAGTTTACTGGGCTGACAACTGGCCAAAGGTACTGATAAGGGGACTGACATCAGCAGGAGTGATAAAGTAGGGCAGTAGGTGTGAGACTTATCAAAACACTTCTTCCTACAAACATACACACACACACTTATACACCCACAAAACACATTTGCTGGATCTAAGAGTAGAACCCCTGCCTATTGAGTTATTTGTATTATACTGTTACACAGTTATCACACATGCTACAGAGCTTATTGGGCTGACAATTGGCCAAAGGTGCTGATAAGGGGAATAACATTAGCAGGACTGATAAAGTGGGGCACTGGGAAGTGTTGTGGATGGTAATGGCCTAAAACTGTTTCACCTGCAAACAAACAAACACACACTCCCTCACTCTTGCATACACAACTGTCACACACACACACACACACACACACACACACACACACACACACACACACACACACACACACACAAACACACACACACACACACAGTTGCCAGTTATTTGTACTATAGTATTACGCAGTTAGCATGCGTGCTATAGAGCTTACGGGGTTGAAAATTGGCCAAAGGTGATGATAAGGGGACTGACATCAGCAGGACTGATAAAGTAGGGCATTGGGTGGGAAACTTATCAAAATACTTCGTCCTACAAACTTACACACACACTTATACACCCACACACACATTTGCCAGATCTGAAAGTAGACCCCCCACCTATCTAGTTATTTGTACTATAGTGTTACGCAGTTACCGCACATGCTACAGAGCTTATAGTGTTGATAGGTGTCCATCGGTACTTTTAAGATGAATGACAGTAGCAGATATTGTGAAGTAGAGCAATGGGAAGCATACTGAGTGGGAAGAGTCTCCTAAGACTTATGGACACACACACACACAGGCAGGTGATGTGATATAAACCCAACCTCAGTATTATTACACAATGGGGCTCACCTTTTATGCTGGCACATACAACTGTTTACAACTGGAATGCCACTGTCCACAGCAGGACATCACTGTAGGCCATTCAGGGTATCCATGTGTATGACTCACTCTGTCTGTGTCCCCCTGTGTCTCTGTCTCTCTATCACTATCTGTCTCTCACTTCCCCACATCTATGTTTGTGTATGCTTGACATATGTTATCTGTTGCCCATATATATGTCTGTTTATCACACACAACAGATACAGATATATCACATATGGGTCACCTACTGGCTGATGGTAATCCTGTCTGATGTGTGTGTGTGTGAGGACAGTTGAGGTGTACATAGCTGTCTGCATGCACAGACATATATACACAATACAGTCATATAGTCCAATGTGAGTTCCAACATGTCCTATGATTCTCTAAGTTTAGGAGCATGCCCAGTGACATTCTATAGTTAGAGTGGGACTCTATTCCAGAGATAAGTGTACTCCAGTCTGGGGTTTTGTGTGCTACAGCCATACCTCTCAGGTGTCACAGGACTTTCATTGGGGTACTGGGTTTGTTTAGCAGACATTTTTTTCTGACATATCTGTAGTCTGACACTGCAATGTATTGTGTCATTACCTAGTGGCAGACATCCTCAGATCACCACAGTGAATTACCAGAGGAATACTAGTTATATGATGTATAGACCAATATTATGATGGCAGCTATGTACATTTTTGCCGAACAAGGCCAGTTGTGAGGTGTGGCTACAGCCAGCTGAGTGATGATGCACTGTACAAACAGTCCAGCAACTTGATGATATACTGGCTGGGGATCTCCTGCTTTTGTGGTACCTTTCTAACCTGCAATATCATATCCTTGTGTGGCTATACCTCTCACCTGTACATTTTTTGGCAGATTGTCCAGGTGTTTGGCTAGAGGTTTCATCCAGTCTATGTAAACTTGTGTTTTTATGGCAAGTTAGTTACATATAATTGAAGCGTGATGTTACAAAATAATGACAGACATTACTGTTTCAGACTACATAACCTTCAGAAAATTCCCACTACTGAAAACCCCTCACTCTACAAACTTTCTCAGTACGTAAGGGTGATATTTACAACACATGCCTATCATTGTGCCTTTGTTCCACTTTTATTTCTGCCCTTGTCCACACATCTTGCTGTCAGAGGTTGGGAGTTATGGGTGTGGGTACAGAGTGCATTTTACTGTGCAGGCATGTCCATTATATGTAAAAGCAAACATAAAAAAAAAGAATTATTGAAAATAACCACTGGCAACAGTACCAAAAAGCACTATATTCACAAAAGCCTTAGCACCTCGGCTACACAGCCTTCAAGAAGCCCATTACATGTGTAGTATATTCCACATAGCAGTGTGGCTTCCAGGTATGTCAGTGGCAGAACAGTAGGTGTCACTGACATGCATAATAGTTGGCACTGCAGTTATCTGCTCATGGCCCTGTCAAAGACAGCACTGTAACTAGGGTACTACAAGACGACTGCCAGGAGAATGTGCTGGCCAAATTCTGACAGTATTAACCACACATACACATAGCTCATTGATCCCTGCATATTGTGGGCATGCAACATGTTTTCATGTGTATTGGGATAGCCCTGCCAATGTGTGCTATGCTGCTATTTCCCTGCAAACATACATGTTACTGCATTGCTGTGGGTATATGGGGGGCACACCTGTCAACTGTACACATTTGCACAGACTGTGCTGACATTTGTTTTACATTTTGGTTGTATTTACCATACTATTGTGCCCTATCTTGGGGACTAAAGGCATATCAGTAAAGACCACAGGTCAGACTTCAATGGCATACATTTGAATTTCAGACTTCTTACCCTTCATAGCCTTACTGCAACTGTGAGACCTGCTGTTCTATTACTGTGAGTCTGTAGGGGGGGTAATTCAACATTGCCACCATTTATGGGCCTTTGACAGACATTTCTCTCTGGTTTTCTATAGCTGACTTGCTGTGTTGGTCTAAGGGGTGGGTATGGGACCCCCACACTGACATCCATGCCTGTGACTTATGACCCCCCAGTTAGTCCCACACATATACTGCAGTAGGATTTGCCACCTTGGGTACTACTACATAGTGTGGAAGGCCATTATTGGGTAAACATTTCCTAGTGTCCCACATAGCTGTCAATTGTCTGCTGCTATCCCAGTAGGCCACCCCATTCCCTTGCATGCATGCAGCATTGCCATAGATATGTTACAAAAACATACTAATCCATTCATTTATTAAGAAGACTGACTTACCTTGTGCCTGCAGAAGTTGTGAGGATGGTGCTTGATGGCTACCTATGCTGGATGCACACAGTACACTGCCTATACATGGTAAGTTACAGGTGATGTGATGTGTGTGTCATTCATTTTACTGTGTGTGCGAGTCAGAGAGAGGTGTCATTTGTTGGGGTCCCTACAGTGTCAGTGTGTGTGCTATGCGTTGCCTCTTTGCCAAGGCCTTAGCATACTGGGCATGCTTCCATCTGCCTATAGGAGCAGGCTTTGGGGCCTCCTCCTCTGAGTCTCTCTGTGCCTCTGAGGACCTTGGCAATGGTGGTGGGCTGTGTGGCCCTTCTCCGTGCTGTTCCTGCTGCAGCTGTTTCCACAGGATCATATTGTGTAGCATGGCACATACTATGAACATGTGTGCACATGTGGTTGGAGAGTACTGCAAGGCTCCAAAAGATATGTCAAGGCAGCAGAACCATGACTTGAGCATCCCAAACACACGCTCTACAATAATCCTGGTTTGTGCGTGTGCCTCATTATGGCATTCTTGTGTGGGTGTGTGTACGTTTCTGATGGGTGTCATCATCCACGGCTCCTGTGCATAGCCAGCATCCCCCACCAGATGGCCATACAGGATGCCCCCACTGGAAAATGCCTAGTACAGCTGTGACAAATGCCAGATGTAGGAGTCATGATAGCTTCCAGGGCTGCCAGCACACACATTCATCATAATGCACTGGGCATTGCACATGACCTAACAGTTGTTGGAGGGGAAGCCCTTGCAGTTTATGTAAACCCTACCCTGTTCACTGGATGGTGCTTTGATGTGGATTTGCATGCAGTCTATTGCACCCAGTACCTCCAAGTATTCTGCTACAGAGTGGAAGAGACGCATATTGCTGGTCTTCTCCTCATGGGTGTTGGGCAAGTAAATGTGCTCACCGACATGTGGTAGCATGGCATCGAGGAACTGGTGGAGTACCATGGATGCAGATGCTCATGAGACCCCCATGATGTCCCCTTTAGGTCTTTGGAAAGTATCTGTAGCTAGTATTCTTAAGGCTACACATACCTTAGTATCCACTGGGATGGGTTCCCCTCTGTTGGCTCTGAGTCTGAGTTGAGGCCGGCACAGCTCGATAATTTGCTGCAGTATGTCTCTGTCCCCCCTGTAGCACTATACTATCTCTAGATCATGTAGCCCCTGGTAAGTTACCCTGGGTCTGAAAACTCTTCTCCTCCTCCTCAGTCTGTTGCGGTTGTCAGCATTATCCTCCTCACCACCCTCAGCCTCTAGAACATACTGATGGATCAAAGCAATGGTAACCCCTAACATTTTTCTGGTTAAAATTCCTCCACATGTGTACAACAATGGTGCAGAGTTCATGGGAAAAAAACAGATGGTAAGGTGTTTCCAAAGTTTATATTGTTGTGCTGCAGATGCTGTCTGTATGATTGACTGTCTATGATGCATTCCACCTGCTAGCTATGTAATTTGTAATTCTTTGCTTTTATTCTGGTATTTCCCTTTTTTCTACCTTTTTTTCCATTCCCATTTCCTCCCCTTTTAAGCCCCAAGTGCAAACCCAGTGCCCAAATGTAAACAGTCCTGCTATTTCCAGTTTTTTCTTTTTTTAGACCGAGTGAGTGCAGCGCAAACCCATTTAGCTATAGTAAACACTGAGAAATGGCACTGCCTGGATGCGAACACACTCTTCATTTCATGGAATAAGTCAATACAGCCTCAGACACACCCCCTTGCTTAGCTGTGCTTAGCTAAGTTTATCTGGGGGCTATGGAGCTCCAATGTGCTTATAACATGCATGACACACACCCTTTTCAAGTCTGCTGCTGCTTCTGCTTATATGCTTGTGTTATAGTACCTACACAGTTAGGTGCAGTTTGGCACTTAGAATATTTCTGTGATTCAGTAAATTTCCTCTCATTTGCATACCCCACTGTCTTAGTCCCTAGTTACTGCACTACACCAGAGCCTTTCCCCTTAGCAACCACTGTTCCCTGGTATTGTTTTGATTCTGCATGCCATAGACTATAATGGCAAAATGCAGATTTCCCTTAAAATTGTGCTTTTACCTTTTTTTTTTAAATTTTCGGCACAATCCCTTTTGCGTGCTGCTGCCCTATGCTTAAACGGCCGAGATCGGCCAAAACAAAAACTTTTATTTTTAGGAAAATGAAACACTTTCCATGGCATTGGCCATATATTTGGCTATTGGCATGCCTAAAGGTTATAATGCATGCTTTTATTTGAGTTGTCATGCCTCTATTTTAATTTTTGCAAAAATGTATTCGGCTAGTAGCCGAATACGGTTTGCTATTAAAATTTAGAAACGAACTCTGTCGACTGTACTATTGTCAAACACGGAAGTTCGAAAACGGTAATATCGATGACAAAAAAACAACCTAGGAAAGGGTTTTAACATGGGTCGAGATAGGTGTTCAGTGTTATTCTGAACTACAAACATCTCCCCTATCTCGACCCATGTTAAAACCCATTCCTAGATTGTTTTTTTGTCATCAATATTACCGTTTTTGAACTTTCGTGTTCGACAATAGTATAGTCGACAGAGTTTGTTTCTAAATTTTAATAGTAAACCGCCAAATACATTTCTGCAACTAACACTATTCTTGCATGGATGCCTGCCTGCTTGCTGAATAGCTAATTCACCTCATTTGCATGGTTTTCACCAGCAAATGAGGTAATTAGCATTATGCAGTGGCGTCCATGCAGGAATAGTTTAGGCAGGCTCGTGTACGTCAGAACGGTAGTTTACTGGATCTCTCGCAGGCTATATTCCATGCAGGAACAGCTACACTGTTACTGCACGAAAATTTCACTTTATTGAATCCCAAGGATTATTCTTTAATTATACTAGAAAACTGAGAAATAAGAGCTAGCAATGTTTTGAACTAATTACAATTTACATTATCGATGCTCACCCTAAATATACATATCTAACTTAGTTATAGACTGATTTATTGCTATCAGAAACAGTAATTGAAATTACAAAAATTCTTCAGTCTCATTCATTTTCCCAAGATCATCATGAAGGAAAACTAAAAACATTTCTTCCATGGGCTTGGACTATTTACCTGAATGCCTAATAAATGTCACCAAACTTGCATTCACTGAACCTTTCTTTCTTTTGCATAACATATGCCTCGCCAGGTCTACTTCAGTAGACCAAAATTCCATTTAATTGTATCTTAATTGAGACAACAACGCCAAAACTTTATTTCAATGAATATTAACATCACTGGAATTTTAATCTGGAAAAGGCAGCAGTTGGCCAACATTAAAAAATAAACACAATGAAGCACGTCAAACTCACCCAAGTGGTAGAGGGGCTTCGCACTCACACCCCCCCCAACTAAATATACCAATTATAAGATTGCACTATAGTGGGGAAAAGGGCAAATTTCCCCTTATTGGCCAACTTCTTCCTTTCGCTGATTAAAATTAAATGGAATTTTGGTCTACTGAAGTAGACCCGCCTATCCACAGGTTATGTCATGGAAGTAAGCAAAACAGCTGTAAGGGTGTCTCTTCACAAGGTGTGGGGTGGGGGATGGGGACTTTTCATAAACCCTCTGGACTACTTGGGGTTGGGGATCTTTCATAAACCCTATGGAATACAAAACTATAAGCCTGACTAGTTTAATTTGCAAGGCAGTGAAATACATTAATTCTGAAAAAAAAAATAACTACGATGTTCAAAACCCCATATAAACAACAGTTTGGTTTCATTCCATCCAGCATATCTTGATCTGGCTAAGATCTTTGAGACTCTACCCATGCAGGCATTGTAACTTATCTAAAAGACCTCAGAGTAGACTCTTATTTGGTTAGATGGATTGCAAATTGGCTGAAAGATAGAACACAAGTAATTAAGGCAAGTAAGCAACAGACTTAGTGCTGGTATCATGACCTTTTTGATAGTAGCATAGCTAACGTGGAACAAGAGGGGCAACTGCCCTGGAAGCAAAGTGTTGTGGGGGTGCAACCAGCTCATCCTGATCCTTTGTTAATGCAATATCAGCTCTTAAAAATTGTCATTTGCAGTCAAACCTGAGCACTGTAGCACTCTATGTATGGTCTTAACTGTAGCAACAGCTTTCTACATTGTAGCAAACAGTTTCCTACCATTTAGAGGTAAAAAAAAAAAAATATTTTTTGTTTTAACTAAAATCTGATTGCTGCAGTGCTGTGTGCAGTCAGGGTATAGACTGTTTGGGCTATGTTTTAAAAAGATTTTTTTTTTTTTGTAACTAAAACATAAGTGTCGTAGTTCTCTGTCCAGGCAGGATATAAACTGTAGCAACTGTTTGCTAAACTTTCAAAAGAGAATTTTTGTTTTTCACTAAAACGAAAGTGTTATAACACTTGTGCAGGCAGTATTGAGGGAGTGAGGATTGGGGGGGGGGGGGCAGGGCACAGAAATGGATCAGAATGTCTGGAACAGGAAGGGGGTGCTGTGCATCTGTCCACTTGGTTGGTGTGACAATAGAAGGAATGTCTGTTATTTTTATTTATTTTTTCACTCTGAGTGGAGGGGATGGGATGCTACTTCACAGTATTGGCCCAGGGTGCAGGTTGATCCAGCTAAGCTTCTGATTTTGGCATACACTTTTCTGACATTAATACTCTAAATCCTTCCCTAGAGCGATAACTATAAGCTGGGAATTATCATTCACTCCCTTCCAGATCTAAACATCACTGTAGCAAGAACCAATTCTTGCAAACCAGTAATGTACAGAAAAAGGACACAAATAAAATAAAGGCAAAAAAGATTACTATTGCCAACTTTGGTAACCACATCTCATCTACAACTTACAGCATAGCTAGTACCCCACACCAAATGGACATGGTGAACAAGGATCTTGGCAAGTGAGTCAACAACTTCTACTTTGACCCAGTATAACAGCAGTAGTTAGGACATCCTTATTGCTAGCCCAACTCATTTCTAAAGGCATCTCAACTATGTCAGAAAAGGTATCATTACTCTGTATTCAGACCTACTTAGTCCAGTTTTAGACTACAATGTCTCTTTCTGCATTTACCTAGCAAAACATATTGTGCAGCTAGAAAAGATCCAAATGTTCTTAACTAAAAACCTAATTGGTCTAAAAAATTGCTATGAAGTCAGGCTTGAAGGCCTGTCCTAGCCTCTTTTTTATATAGGTTGCTATATGGAGAGCTATTGCTTGCATTCTATGACACTAAACACCCTGCTGTACTAAATCTCTTTTACCTCCAAAAGACAAACAACTCCACAAACACCTGAGCTAAAGATCTAAGCCTGAACAGACAGATAACTAAAACATGTTAGAGGAACAGATTTATTACTCAGTGGTTATGCCATATCTTTAACAAATTGCCTTCATGTGATAATCAAAGTGACCCCCCCCACATCTTTCAACAAGAATATTTCTGGCCAGATAATGTTTTGGCCTCTTGGAAGTGGGATTTATATCTTGATGGTAGGTATTGACAAACCACATATAATCTCTTGACGCACTTGCCTTGTAAATCATATGATCCTATGATCCTGTGTTAGTTGTATATTGATGGATTTTTTGCCATTACTGGACATGTGTCGCCTCACAGTAAGACATTGTCCTGTTCGATTCTCAGCGAGAGCGTCTTCTGTGTGGTGACATGTGTGAAAGGTTGTACGTCAGGGCCGGCAACTCGGCATGTAAAAATCTATTGCCAATGATTAGCGGACCGGAGTTCCGCTGTGGCGACCCCTAACCTGGAAAAGCCAAAAGGTACAACATTGGACATGATATATTTGTCCCCAGACTTATGATATGATTAATTCTGACAGTGTCCCATACCATGTTACATAAAACAGCAGTTGCCAATTTGTTACCATTTGGATCCCAAGCTAAACCAAATACTCCCTAACTGTTGTTGATTACAGGTTGTTTATTCATCATTATCCTGGTAGTAAGTGATATTCCTCAGCACTTGTTCCTTGATCATTTTCTTTTTAATTTCTGCCTCAGCTTTGGACCAGAGATCTTGTCTAACTTATGTCTGATAGTCAGAATTTAGCTAGCTATGTAGGCAATGTATTCAGACACATATGGCACAATAAAGGGGATTTCATTTTGTACCTGACAACTAAGATCTGTGAAAGTGGCTTCAATATTCAAAATATACTTTAGAGCACTGGCTGAACAATACAAGATTTTATGCCATTAAACTCAGACATTATAGCATAAGAAAGAAAGGAAGAATCTAGGGAGGTTTTATTGGATATGTTTTAAAATCTCAAGATAGTACATGCACAAACAAGCTATCATTCCTGAACTCACATTGTGTAACACATTAGGCACTGTGAAACATCTTTTCTGGTATTTAAGGTCAGAAATAAAGCTTTTATTGTTGAAAATCTCAGTTGACAGTCCCTTCATCTATAACAACAAAGAGCAAACTCCCAAACGTTGTCACTGATAACATGACAAAAATGATGGAGCACGGGTGATTATATGCTTCCTGATTGCTCCCACTAATATGCCAGTTAAAAGTTGTTGTGGCTGTTTGGAACACAAATATTCTACCTTAGTGAAGTTTGAGAGTAACAGAGTTGGTCGATAGGTCTATACATAGCAAACAAGCAAAGTAGAAGGCTGAAAAACAGGCTGTTTCTCATAGCACATTAAGAATTGTTACTGACCCTATTGAATGATGTTATTTGATAAATGAGTGAGCAATTCATTTGTCACATGTTCTTAATATAAACATGTCAATTAACCATGATAAATGCAGTCATACTACTTACTATTTCAGTTATGGGAGAACTGAAGAGTGAGGTGAAATATTATTTTGAATACCTTTATACTACTGCCTTTATACTACTACCTTTATACTACTGCCTTTATACTACTACCTTTATACTACTACCTTTATACTACTACCTTTATACTACTGCCTTTATACTACTACCTTTATACTACTACCTTTATACTACTGCCTTTATACTACTGCCTTTATACTACTACCTTTATACTACTGCTTGCTTGCGAAGAGTAGTATCAAGTCAGTGGCTATGGTGACAAAACTTCAGAACTTTCTTGCCACCAAAGCATGCTGTTCCATGTGGACTTTGGAAACTTGACTTGGAATGTGCCCTAAAGCTTTAGAAGCTGGCTGGCTGGTCTGATCCTAGCAGCTTAATGCCCATACAGCTTGGGCTACTGCAGCAGTGGTTTGATGATTCTTTTTGAAACTTAGGAGTTCACAAGGATGTCTGCAATGCTGAGCAAACTACTGGTATTTTCATTGAGTTAGTTCACTATGTTCTTATAAATAAATTCAACAATTTCTGACCACATCAGATATTACCAAAAGTTTGCTTGGAAGGTACTTGTGAGGTGTAAATTGTAGTGATCTTTAATAATAATGGATGACTTGTTTCTTAGAATCTTAAATGTTCATCATCAAACCACTGTTGCCATAGCCCAGGCTGTATGAACGTTAAGCCACTAGGATCAGACCAGCCAGCCAGGTTCTAAAGCTTTAGGGCACATTCCAAAGCCCACATGGAAGAGCATGCTTTAGATTTTTTTACCCTAGCCATTGACGTGATATTACTCTTCGCAAGCTATAAAGTGGCTTGGTGCCAAAACCTCTGAACTTTCTTGCCACCAAAGCATGACTGACAGCTAGTGCTTCTCCATGGCTGGAGTATATAACTACCCTGTTTGGTAAACATCTTCCTCTTTATCATTTTTTGCGGAGAAAAGTTTCTTACCTGTCAAAAATTATGCTTGAAGCTAGAATGTTTTATTTTTTTAGTCATTGTCACTATAAAAGTTGTACATCAAATCTATCAGTTTTGTTATGATTCTCTGTTAGAATTATCTTTTGTGAGAAAAAGTTGTATTTTTTTTATCTAAATTGTTTGCTAGCACTTATTGTTTGGGGGTTGTCATTAAAATATTTTGAATAAAAACTATTTTTTCCAGTCAGTTTGTTATACCTAATTTCTTTGGCTGTAGTACCCACTTGCCAGATGCAATTTTTGGTATGCAGTCTACTAAATAATTATTTTTTTGTGGAAAAAGATGTTTCTTTTTTGTCACAATTAATTGCTGCTGGCAGGGGCTAGTGTGTTTGGTGGCTGTCATTTAACATCTTACCTCAAACATATATTTTTTCATTCAAGATATAAGACCAACTCCCTTCCTAAGGAGTTGTCTTTTTCTGATACTATTGCAAAAATTAAGGCCTTGTTTCAGTAGCAGCTAAATGAAATACTAGAGTCCTAATAAATATACTTTGATTTGTTACAGGCGGATTTTATTCAGACTGAAACTGTTCCCCCTGTGCTTATAGTTTTAGAGGCTGTTTTCTTAACAGCCATCAATTTCTCTGACAGACACCTGTTCCAAGAAAGTCTGATAAGTAATATAAAGTGAGACAGATTCACAAAACAGTTTTTTTTCTAATTTAAGTCAGGCCCTGCAGTAACTTTCCTGTCAAAATCAGCTTTTGACAACTCTATATTGCAACTAGCCCTTTTCCCTTTGACAAGCTGGAAAAAAAAACGTAGTAAGTTTGGGAAGAAACTGCATCATGCTCTTGGCCTTCACAGTAGTATATTCTCAGGCTCACATCTCTTAAGTTTCTGCAGGCTTCCTTTGATAATATGAGGAAATTAATTGCTCAACTTCCTTCTTCAGAGGCTAAGGCATGTCTGAATTCTTTAGTGTCGTCTGTGTCTCAGCTATCCATACATTCTCTAAAATGTGCTTATGAAACTGCATATGCTGTTTCAAGACTAGATGCCACTGGGTAAGTGATGGGTAGATTTGCCTGGCTACATTCTCACAATTTATCGGAGGATGCCAACATTGATATCCTAATTGCTCCCCTGTATAAAGAGATGCTATTTGGTCCTTCCTCTGCTGAAGGCCTTAAAAGGTTTGATGAAAGGGAAAAGTAAATGCAATGGGTTGTCCAGATTTTTCAACCCTCCCTTCCAAAATATAACAAAACCTTTTCTTCCCATTCAGGTTAATCTTTCATGAAAGACAATTTGCATTCTCAGCAAGGTACAGGCAAACAATATTTCAGAAAGAGTTCAAAGAAGAGGGGAGGGTTCTCCCCAAACTAAGGACACTCTAAGAAATCAGACTAACTATATGTCCCCTCAGCTATCCCAAAGTCTTTGTCTTCACTTTCCTGTGTGACACCAGAGAACTTCCTATGCTTGGGTATTAAGAATCATTCTGAAAGGCTACAACTGGCAATATGATTTCCTCCCTCCTTTTCAAGGAACCCTCTGCAGCCGTCCAGTCAGACTTCCGTTTCTACCCATGCTATATCTAATGTTGCCTTCGGTGTTATGGAACCTGTTTGACCAGATCAAATAAGAAGAGGTTTCCATTCAAGAATCTTTCTGGCATCAAAAAAGAAGGACCTAGAGTCTTATACTAGACCTTTCCTTTCTAAACCTTCACATCAAAAATTCGCAAATTAAAAACACTCTCTTTACATTCTCTGTTACTTCTCATTCCTCCTTGCAGTTTTCTTGTAAGTATGGATTTAAAAATTGTCCATCATCACATTCAGTTTCCAAAGATTTCAGATGCTTTTTCCATTTTGTCTGCCTGGTTTCCATTTTCCATTTTCTGCCCTGTCCTTTGGATTATCCACAACTGCAAGAGTGTTTACAATGTACCTGGCTCCTATATTATGCCATTGCAGGTTGCAGGGCATTAACATTTTCCCATATTTAATTATTTGCCTTTTTTCCAGACTATTTCACAAGTTGTCAAGAATCTTTGGTTTGAGAAATAAACCTTATTCTCAGCTTGGGATTTCAGGTGAACATAGAAATGTCTTCCACCATCTCACAAGACAAAGTTTCCTGGATGTATAATAGATACATCTCACATGATGGCCATACATCTTTAGGACAAAGTGAGATATTACAAGAAGCAGTTTTGGATAGTTTCCTACCAGACTCATGCATTTGCCTGGGAATATCTCAGAATTCAAGGTTTTATGACCTCTTCTATCATCATGTTTCCTTTGGCCAGACTTCATTAGAGGAAAATCCAATTGTTCATAACATCAGTTTGGAACAAATACCAGCACCCCATTCAATTTTAGATTCCAGTGCTGGTGTTTGTGAAAAAAGAGTTTTGTTAGTGGGTGAATCAGTTATCTTTCAACCCAGGCTTCCCTTTTCCCCTAACATTACCTACTCATTTGGTAACCACAGATGCATCAGATTATGCTAGGGGGCTGTTTTCGGGGGAGGGGTGAAGGTTCAGGGTCTGTGGAACAAGCAAGAAAAATTGAAGCATATACATGTCAAAGAAATTATGACTCTAATAAATACTATGAAATCTCTGAACCATTTTTGGACTCCAAGTCCTCTGCTTTTAATCACAGACAACACTGAAGTGATGTGGTATATAAAGAAATATGTTGTGGTAGCCTGAGATCTAGCAACTCAGGAAATCTGTCCCTTTAGCTTTCCTACATGCCATCAGAGCAAATCATCATTGCAGACAGGCTGAGCAAGACCAGGACACAACCTCACAAATAGAAG
This sequence comes from Protopterus annectens, assembly GCF_019279795.1. NCBI lineage: Eukaryota > Metazoa > Chordata > Ceratodontiformes > Protopteridae > Protopterus > Protopterus annectens. The sequence continues at coordinate 287,185,464 of NC_056732.1, read as the reverse complement.
TTGCACCCAAGGTCCTCCAAGAATTGATCATTATGTGGAGAACTCCTCAAGTAGATCTGTTTTCCTCTAGCCACAGCACATAGTTAATGACATTCTGCTCCAGGGCCCCTTGTACACAGGCCTGGAAGCCAGATGTCTTCTCAGTTCCATGGATGGGAATGTTCCAAATGATTTTCTACTTGTTCCTCTAATAACCAGTGTTCTTTGAAAGATACAATACTCTCCAAAGATAACTATGGCAAATCCATTTTGGTCCAGATAACAGTTGTTCTCCCTCCTTTTGTAAATGGCCAAAAACAATTACCAGAAGCTTCCTTAAAGAATGGACCTACTCACACTGGAAAGTAGTTATTTGATACAACCTTCACCTTTTAAAAATGATTGCCTGGATAATAGAATAGTAATACCTTTTGGGCACTTTTTTTCTGAGGATATAAAGCAGGTGTTAAAGGAGGCAAAGAAACCCACTATAAGAAAATCATATATAGGTACATGAAAAAGATTTTCATGTTGGTGACAGAAAAGAACTGGGACTTTTTTAAAGATAAGACTCCTTTGGTTCTGCAGTATTTGTTTGAGTAATTATCCACTGGCTTTTCTTATTCTGTACTACAATGTAACGCTTGGCCATGTCTACTTGTCAGTCCCCTCCTTTCTACATTACCTCAAGTGAATCAGTTTTTGAAAGGGCTTTTATTTATGTGGCCATCTAGAAGACGTGTCTCTTTGTTGGAATCTTAATTTTGAACTGGAAAAGCCAGGGCAGTAGCTGTCTCATCTTGTGCCCAATGCCCATTCCTTATGTAGCTGCACCCAACACCCTCAGCTCTTCAGCAAAGAGCACATACTAAAATATAACGAAAGATGTGCACCTCTGTACATCTTGATCATGTCCTGTAACCTTTACCTTCACCTGGGTACCTATCTTTATCTTAAATCTGGTTTGGATTGATTTGATTATGGTCCCGAACTCTCTACTAAAATTAGCAAGAGTGTTTTTTAGTATCTTGAGATTTCATTTATTTCTTGTGCAATGCATTTGTTTTGATTATATATCCTATTATATTTTATTTCCACCACTAAGAATTATTTTTAAAGTTGGCATTTTAATTACTTCATAGAGAGACAGATGCATCCAGGTAGCTATCATATGTGCATAGAATGTGATAGAAATGGGATTTCACATAAACAGTGAGGCCATCATGTCAAAAGAGGACTTTGAATTTAGCGAAGTCATTGTTCATTTTTAGTAGAGTAGGCTTAGCATAATCTCTGAATACCAAGATGCTTCTGGCTTCAGTGTTAGGATGACCACTATGACCAGGGAGGAAGTTACAACTGGTGGAGACCAAAGCTGTCCCATATTAGTAAGAACCAAGGGCCAGATGCTCTTTTCCCTGGCTGGGGTGGAGACATACTCATCCACAGAGTTTATATTCATGAAGTTCTCCTCAAAGATTAAATTATTCAGAAGTTCATTGCCTGGAAGCAGATAGGAGTCCTGCACTTCGTGAGATTAGCATATACTAAAAAGCTAGCAACAGAACGTACAAGCAGGTTTAGTTTCAATTTTGTTCAGGAATGTTTTGGATGTACTTTGGTCTAAGTATACCAAAAAATGTTTGTATCTTTGCTAGGTATAGGGTGAAGAAGGGGGACTAAGATAAGTGAAGGCAAAACTAATTCTGAGCAGCAAAGAGCAGTTAAGTGAACCCATGTGCACACTATATGAGAACAACACTGCTGGTACTACAACTGCTACAGCAGTATGGAGTCTATGCTCAAGTGATAGCAATACATAACATTTGGGGGCACAGGGCGCAATCAATTGTGTCCCAACACAAGCACTCTCAACCTACAGAAAATACCACATCAATGAAGAGCTTGATTAGCAACTGAAAGCAGCCTTGCACACACAAAATGCTCAACAAATATGTTAGCCAATGGTCAATTACCCATTTAGTTTAGCCAATCTGTCTAAGTTTGACAGCTGAAGTGCACAACCCTGTTTTTTGCAGTATTGGCTACAGCAGTGTATTATGGAGTGACAATACATACAAACCACTGGAAAAAAAATTTGAAGCGCTTAGTCAGAATAAACTTGTTAAAATCACTAAACCAGCAGTAATGTGCACTCCTAGAACAAAAGCAAACTACTCTCTGTCACAAGAAAAGCACTAGCAATGTTCCAAGATTGCCACCAAGCACTGGCAAACTTAGTTATACCCAATTAGAAATATGCAGTGAAATCAGCAAAAAAAAAAAAAAAAAAAAAAAAACATTTTGCCAGATCTAAAACAACAATTTAGGCAATTAAAACATGCTTTCTTGGTGTCTGAAGGGAGTGAAGAAAGTGATCAAATCAGTGAAAAATGGGTCAAAGCCAGTCCGTCAAGAATTCAGATGTACACCACTCACAAAAGAGCAGGAGGGTAAGGCCAACAAGTCCAGCAGAAATTTGATTTGAATTCCCAGAAGTGCAGCAGGTTACCCTTTCAAACAAAATAATCCCTGGCAACATTCCAAGATAGCTCCAAAAAACTACCAAACTAATCTGTGCCTGATTAGTAATATGATCTGAAATTAGAGAGAAAATCAATTGTGTCAGATATTAAATGACAATTTTTGTAATTAAACACATCCTTGATGTTTGAGTGGCTGAAGGCAGAGGTCAAATCCAGCAAAACAGGTCAAATTTAGTTCTCTCAAGAGCTGAGATATACAATATTCCAGACAAAAGGATAGCAAGACCCCAAAGCTGAGCAATATATAAAAAATATAAAATTAAAACAGCCGATCAAAATATAACTTGCTACTATTCTTGCAGTAGCTTGAACTCCCAGAACAACTGCAAATTATCTTCTCTCACAAGATAATCCCTAACAATGTCCTCAAGATGGCTGCCAAACATTACCACAACAAGTTCTACCCAATTAGCCATAACACACTTAAATCAGGAAAATATGTCTCCAGTGGTAAACAACAATTTAAGTAATTAATTCATACTTCCCTGGTGTTTGAAAGGAGTGAAATAGAGTGAAAATAGATGAAATCAATTGCAAGCAAGAGGTTAGATGCACAACTCACCTCACCCCTACCAACTAACTCTAAGATTGTACAAACTTGGGGAAGAGAAAATGAAGAAAATGCAACACTCGTATTCTTGCTGTTCTCCAAGCCCATCTGTCATTACAAGATGCCAGCAACTTTCCAGTTATGATGTTCTGAGTATGTATCAACTGACCGCCAACAAATAAAATGTTGTTTGCTTAAAATCAAAATATTTATATTCATAGGATAAAATGTAATGAAATTATTAGCTGTTTACTCTATTCAGCACAAGAATACAAGCATATGGCATCTCTTCTTGTACTCAGTAATATGATATTCTTCATAGCGATTGTTTTTATTTCAACAAATCAGGAATAGTGTTTTTATATTAAGCAGAATTTGATGTTTAAATAACAAAGTCACTCATTTATGAAGCATCTCTGGTTGAAAAATATTTGCATATGTCTTGAATATGCAAATTTTATAAACAGCGGCTCAAAGGAACACATGGATAACCATTTTCATAATAAGTGAAAAAACGAAAAATCAAAACGACTGTAGAAAACCAAAAAGGGGCACGGACTCCTTGCATCAGCAGACCACCAGATAGTAAAATCTGAACGCAAATTTATTATTTTTAACAAGCGTTTTTGCCACAAAACAGTGTGGCTTCTTCAGAGAAAAGTAAAATAGACAATAATATCAATGCACGCTCAGTATAAATAAGAAGTTAAGAGGAAGTGACATCACATCAATTTGGAAACATTTTCTGCAAATTTTACAAAAAAATGTTAGAATACATAGATCTAGTCATAAAAATAATATGGACCAGGGATGGCATGTTGTAGCAAGTTAGATTAAATCAACAGAGATGATTTTTATAACCATATAAGTCAAAATAAAAAACTGTATGCTATTTTAACAGAGAAAACTAGTTCCATGCCTTTAGTTGCAAGCAAATAGTCCATTCATTGACACAAAATGTGATCAATGAAGTATAAAATCAAACTGGAAAACAAGACAAAAATACTGTATATAAGTCATAATATATAAAAATATACCAAGATATAAAAAATGTATACCTTCAACACTGAGTAAAACAACCTGCAGTAGCATGATTAAATCACTAACTATAAATGTATCAAAAAATACATATCAAAAGGGTGTCACCAACTATTTTACAAACAAGCAGGGTGCACCCAATATATTAAAATAATTACACTACCTTAAATAGCTTCTAAGTCTCAGAACTGCAGAGATGTTACAGTTTTCGTTGAGACCTGGATAGCAAAAAGCATCCGTTCTCAACTGCCACTCCAACTCCTGGGTTTCCAAAAGCAATGGAATAGGGCCCCCACGAATGTTAGTTGTTACTTGGTCAATGGCCATGAATGAAAAACAATGGCCTAGGAAGTTGTCTATATGCTTGGCTAAGGCATTGGTGTCGATTTTTTTCTTGATAGCATACATGTGTTCGTAGACGCGGTCACGCAGTCTACGATCGGTCTTACCTATGTAAAAGGAGGGGCAGCACTCACAAAAGGCCACGTACACTATAGATCTACTCTCACAATTAAGTGGAAATTTAATAGTGTACTTCCTGTCCCTTATTGTATAAGTCTGCCCTGTCCTAACTTTATGACACCAATTGCAAAAGCCACATGTGGACATACCAATTCGTTTATTAAAACCTTTGCTATGGAAGTCCCTTTGTAAGAGTTCTTTAAGATTGTTGTTCCTTTTAAAGGTAAAATTGGGAAAAGGTCCCAATTTTCCTGTTATGGCAGGGCTACTCAAAATGAATTGCCAGTTCTTCCGTATTATTGACATAATATCTCTAGAGCTGAAACTGTAAGTAATGACGTAACTTAATGAAAAGTCGCGTCCGTTGCTAGTGCTAGTGTTAGCAAGTGGTAGATCAATTGTACTACTGGGTGGTGCTGACATGTCAGGTTGCAAAGAATCCGATCTTAGTTGGACTTGGTATAGAATAGGTTTGAAAAACCCACTCAACCTCTTTTTAAGAACCTCAGAAGTTAGTTCTTCTACAAGTTGTCTCGGATAGCCTCTATTGAGAAACATATTACCGAGCTGTTCACACTCGCTCTGGAAATCGGCCAACCTACTGCACATTCTCCCTGCTCTAACCAGCTGGCCCTTCACAATTGCTCTCTTTTGTTTGAGGGGGTGTTGGCTTGAAAAGTGCAGGAAAGAATTGCAATATGTGGGTTTTCTAAACACATTTGAGACATAAACTTTAGTGCCAACATCCTTGCAAAGTTTCACATCCAAGTAGTCAATATCTGTTACCGAAAACTAAACGTGAATTTTAGGAATTCCGTTGTACCATTTAATGAATTAACGAAATGGGTAGCATCAGTGTAACTACCTCAGAACAAGATAAAAATATCGTCAAGGTATCTCGTGTAAAATTGGACAAAGCCCATCAGGTCTTGAGAGGAAAAAAGAAAGTTCCTTTCCCAGTACCCCATGAAAAAGTTGGCCACAGATGCTCCGCAAGGTGAGCCCATGGCTACACCTTTCTTCTGCAGAAAGAATTTCTTGTCAAACAAAAAATAGTTACATGACAAGACAACATCCAAGATTTCGGTAACAAGGTCAACCTCAGTTTTTGGTGCTCCAAAGTCCACAAGTAAGAGAGCCAGCCATTCCAAAGCTTCCTGGTGTGGAATGGAAGTATATAAGTCCACCACATCGATGGTGAGAAAATGATTCTCACCATCGAACGGTATACTATTAATACTTTCCAAAAAAGACCAGGAGTCCTTACAAACTCCAGGAAGATGTTTCAAGTACTTTGAAAGAATCTTATCAACTAATTTGGCACTCGGGTACGTCATAGAACATCTTCCGTCCACTAAGGCCCTCATAGGTGGATTATTAACGTCCTTGTGGACCTTAGGAATGCCAAACATAACAGGAAGTTTAGGCAAAGTTATGTCTATATAGTTGTAAGTGTCGAGGTCTATTTTTCCACACAGGAATAAATCACGGAAGAGACCTCTCATCATATTATGAGATCGGTTTATTTCGTTAATGGAGGCTTCGGTATAAGCTGAAGTCTCCAGAACGGAAAGCTTTTTCTCTGTGTACATGGAGTTGTCAAAGATGACTAAACCGCCACCCTTATCAGGTTTTATCAACTTGACGGGGTAACGGCAAAGTTCATCAAGGAGTAGCGCCTGTTCTTTAGTGATATTGTATCGTGAAGATCCAACATTACTTCGGCACACCTTAGAAGCATGTCTAAAGTCAACCTCACAGACCCTCTCAAATAACTGAAGACACGGGTGGAGAGGTGGATTGAAGACACTAGGCAGCTTCAAGGAGTCCTGGATTATATCCACCCCATTGTTAAAAAGTAACTTCAGGTTAAGCTTACGGACAAAACACTTCAACTCAAGAATCTCCTTTGGTGTGTCTCCAAATCTACTCGGGACAAATGTATAACCAAGGGCAAGCAATTCTACCAGTTCCTCTCTCAAATGCAGCTCTGTAAAATTATAGATTTTGAAGTCGCCCTTTTGGTTTAGGATTATTCTAGGGACAACATGTCCTTGGTAAGAGCTTGTTACGTTTACTACGATGTCATCACTAGTAACGTCTACTTCATTAAAATGAGAAGAGACATCACTAGTATTAATAAAGCTGTCAGTCATCATTTCTAGTTCACCCTCTTGTTGGATTGTCGGCGAAACTTCCGTTAGCCTAAAAAATTATTGTTATAACTGTTTTTATTAGTTGGGGTGTTTTTATTACCTGGGTTGTTTTTATTGCCTGGGTTATTTCTTTTAAGCCCTTTAATTCTGTCACTACGTCTAGGTCCCACTTCTTCCTCCATGAAGTTGTCCTCGTCTACAAAGGTGTCATCTAGTTCAATATTCACTGTTGAACCCAATTGTCCCTGGTTGACCCTAATGTTAGACTTCGTGGAGTCTGAGTATTGGAGTCTAGGATATGCAACATTGTCATGATAGGCCAATCTGTCCCTCACAAGTTTCTTACTCTTGTTCAATTTTAACTTCACCAATAGTGAGTCGATACTTGTCAAGGTACGGTCATAATCAAATTTGTACCTTGTGAAGTTCAAATCTGCCCTCATTTCCTTATCCAGAACATCAATTTCATTCAGTAATACACAAACATGTTGGCTATAATGCTTAACAATCAGTTCCATCAACAGAACACCCTGTTGTTGGAATAAGTCTTGTAATTCACTGTAAAAGCAAGCATCATTCAATAACCCAGATGGAGAGAAATTGCTTCGTAAACCCTTTGGAACAAGTCTCTCTTGGATACATTGTTTAAAGTAAACAATCTTGAGTTGAAGTTTTTTTAACCTAAGAATTTTATTGTCAAAAGGTTTTAGCTTATCTGCTAAAAGTTCATTAGTGAGGTCGCTACTTTGAGGTCCCACTGTACCAGTACTCTGCTGTGAAAACTGAAATTTGTCAGTGTTATTCATCCATTCCGATAAAACGAATGGACCACATGAATTAATATCTTGCCCACAATTAGGCACGATAATGTCACCAGAACGAACCTGCTGGTTATAACCAGCGGTCAAAACATTCGGTCCTGAGTGGGTTACAACATCACTAAAAGGACGCCCGTCTCGGTTGGACGTACCCATTCTGACAAAAGAAGCAACACCACGACAGAATTCAGTACCTTGAATGGTGTCCAAACCAATGCTTCCTGTGTTACGAAAAACAAGAGGTTGGGCTGCAGGAACCGAGAAGTCTTGCCCGCTAATAGAGCCAGAAGGTTGAGCTGCAGGAACAGAAAGTCCAGAACTAACAGTTGAGCCGTTAGACTCAACTCCACTTCGAGTAGACCCGGAAGTTGGAGCCGCGAACCGGCTCTTCTGAACGCCAAGTTCCTCCAAACGATCAAAGCGTGCGTTCAACTGATCTAGTCTCTGCGATAGTGAGACTAACAAGGCAGAGGAATCCAATGGAACATTACAGGGAACTTCGGGTGCCCCTGAGTCAGTGAATAAATGAGGAGTGCTGGGGCTAACAGGACTGTCCGTTGCCATACTAACAGACAAGTGAAAAAACGAAAAATCAAAACGACTGTAGAAAACCAAAAAGGGGCACAGACTCCTTGCACCAGCAGACCACCAGATAGTAAAATCTGAACGCAAATTTATTATTTTTAACAAGCGTTTTCGTCACAAAACAGTGTGGCTTCTTCAGAGAAAAGTAAAATAGACAATAATATCAATGCACGCTCAGTATAAATAAGAAGTTAAGAGGAAGTGACATCACATCAATTAGGAAACATTTTCTGCAAATTTTACAAAAAAATGTTAGAATACATAGATCTAGTCATAAAAATAATATGGACCAGGGATGACATGTTGTAGCAAGTTAGATTAAATCAACAGAGATGATTTTTATAACCATATAAGTCAAAATAAAAACTGTATGCTATTTTAACAGAGAAAACTAGTTCCATGCCTTTAGTTGCAAGCAAATAGTCCATTCATTGACACAAAATGTGATCAATGAAGTATAAAATCAAACCGGAAAACAAGACAAAAATACTATATATAAGTCATAATATATAAAAATATACCAAGATATAAAAATGTATACCTTCAACACTGAGTAAAACAACCTGCAGTAGCATGATTAAATCACTAACTATAAATGTATCAAAAAATACATATCAAAAGGGTGCAACCAACTATTTTACAAACAAGCAGGGTGCACCCAATATATTAAAATAATTACACTACCTTAAATAGCTTCTAGGTCTCAGAACTGCAGAGATGTTACAGTTTTCGTTGAGACCTGGGTAGCAGAAAGCATCCGTTCTCAACTGCCACTCCAACTCCCGGGTTTCCAAAAGCAATGGAATAGGGCCCCCACGAATGTTAGTTGTTACTTGGTCAATGGCCATGAATGAAATACAATGGCCTGGGAAGTTGTCTATATGCTTGGCTAAGGCATTGGTGTCGATTTTTTTCTTGATAGCATACATGTGTTCGTAGACACGGTCACGCAGTCTACGATCGGTCTTACCTATGTAAAAGGAGGGGCAGCACTCACAAAAGGCCACGTACACTATAGATCTACTCTCACAATTAAGTGGAAATTTAATAGTGTACTTCCTGTCCCTTATTGTATAAGTCTGCCCTGTCCTAACTTTATGACACCAATTGCAAAAGCCACATGTGGACATACCAATTTGTTTATTAAAACCATTACTATGGAAGTCCCTTTGTAAGAGTGCTTTAAGATTGTTGTTCCTTTTAAAGGTAAAATTGGGAAAAGGTCCCAATTTTCCTGTTATGGCAGGGCTACTCAAAATGAATTGCCAGTTCTTCCGTATTATTGACATAATAGCTCTAGAGCTGAAACTGTAAGTAATGACGTAACTTAATGAAAAGTCGCGTCCGTTGCTAGTGCTAGTGTTAGCAAGTGGTAGATCAGTAGTACTACTGGGTGGTGCTGACATGTCAGGTTGCAAAGAATCCGATCTTAGTTGGACTTGGTATAGAATAGGTTTGAAAAACCCACTCAACCTCTTTTTAAGAACCTCAGAAGTTAGTTCTTCTACAAGTTGTCTCGGATAGCCTCTATTGAGAAACATGTTACCGAGCTGCTCACACTCGCTCTGGAAATCGGCCAACCTACTGCACATTCTCCTTGCTTTAACCAGCTGGCCCTTCACAATTGCTCTCTTTTGTTTGAGGGGGTGTTGGCTTGAAAAGTGCAGGAAAGAATTGCAATATGTGGGTTTTCTAAACACATTTGGGACATAAACTTTCGTGCCAACATCCTTGCAAAGTTTCACATCCAAGTAGTCAATATCTGTTACCGAAAACTTAAACGTGAATTTTAGGAATTCCGTTGTACCATTTAATGAATTAACAAAATGGCTAGCATCAGTGTAACTACCTCGGAACAAGATAAAAATATCGTCAAGGTATCTCGTGTAAAATTGGACAAAGCCCATCAGGTCTGGAGAGGAAAAAAGAAAGTTCCTTTCCCAGTACCCCATGAAAAAGTTGGCCACAGATGCTCCGCAAGGTGAGCCCATGGCTACACCTTTCTTCTGCAGGAAGAATTTCTTGTCAAACAAAAAATAGTTACATGACAAGACAACATCCAAGATTTCGGTAACAAGGTCAACCTCAGTTTTTGGTGCTCCAAAGTCCACAAGTAAGAGAGCCAGCCATTCCAAAGCTTCCTGGTGTGGAATGGAATTATATAAGTCCACCACATCGATGGTGAGAAAATTATTCTCACCATCGAACGGTATACTATTAATACTTTCCAAAAAAGACCAGGAGTCCTTACAAACTCCAGGAAGATGTTTCAAGTACTTTGAAAGAATCTTATCAACTAATTTGGCACTCGGGTACATCATAGAACATCTTCCGTCCACTAAGGCCCTCATAGGTGGATTATTAAAGTCCTTGTGGACCTTAGGAATGCCAAACATAACAGGAAGTTTAGGCAAAGTCATGTCTATATAGTTGTAAGTGTCGAGGTCTATTTTTCCACACAGGAATAAATCACGGAAGAGACCTCTCATCATATTATGAGATCGGTTTATTTCGTTAATGGAGGCTTCGGTATAAGCTGAAGTCTCCAGAACGGAAAGCATTTTCTCTGTGTACATGGAGTTGTCAAAGATGACCAAACCGCCACCCTTATCAGGTTTTATCAACCTGACGGGGTAACGGCAAAGTTCATCAAGGAGTAGCGCATGTTCTTTAGTGATATTGTATCGTGAAGATCCAACATTACTTCGGCACACCTTAACCTCAATCAAGTTATTCTGAAACTATGGTGATAATTGATATTTCTGAGATACACATTAATTACATTCCAACTTAAAAATAATCAATTGCAGAAAATGGACTGAAACAGTGCTGTTTTTTCAATCAATGAACTATATCATACATGAGCATAGAAACAGGACTCATTTGACTAAATTTTTACTTAAATTGCTTTTAGGTCTCAGCCGACAAGAAAAAGCTCTTCCCGACTGCTGATCAGGTAATCAGGACCTCCCCACACCTTCCAGAATAGCCTCTGTGAAGACTGGACAATAACAGACAAACCCTGCAAGCCTAGTCAAATATAATTTGATACATAATTATATCAACTGTATAAATAAATGTAAAATACAGGCTTGTGTTTTTAAATGTAAGAAAACACTGTAAAATGTGAACTTCAAGACTGTTGCAACATTGCCATCTGCTGTAAGAAAAACTAAGCCAAGTATTTCAAATGTGTCTTTTGAAGTTGAAAAGATCTTATGAATCTCTTTAATGTTTTACAAGTTGGTTCCAGTGTGTCTGGATGAAGGTTTCATGCCCATTGTTTTACGGCTAAAGTTTATGACCAGAATTTACATGTGGAAGGTGCTTTATTGCTCTGGTTTCTGCTGGAATGTACATGTGAAATGACTTATATTGTTGTAAGTTTCTGAGCAGGTGTTAGATTGCTAAATAATGCAGTTTGTGGCCTGAGAATACCAGACTAAGTGTCAAAAAATATGTAATTTGGGAGGGCCTTAGTGACATGTTTGTTAGTAATATTTAAATACTATTTCTCACAAGAGACTGGAAGCATTTTGATCTTGGATATCTAACTCAGCACTCTGCCTAAGCTCACATGTAAGTTTTTACACTGTGATTGCTTGTAGGAATTGTTCAAGCTAGTAAAGATTAATTAGGTATTTTTCTTTGAAATCAGACAATTCCTACTGTATTATTTTAAATTTCTTTGTGATCTCTGAACTCTTAGATATCTCTGTGGTGTAGTAGTTTTGTCTTGTGTTTTAATTATTTATTATTAAATATTTTTAAAACCTTCTACCAGTGGCTGGTTTATGTAGAGATAAATTATGCTTTAGAGTACATTATACATTTACAGAGTTTACTGTCTTAGCCCTTCCAATAAGCCTAGACTGAATAGTCACATTACCATTGGATAATAATATTGCACAATAATAATTGGACACCCTTTTAAGGGGCTTTTAGTAGCTGATATTATTAGCTGGGTGGTGGTAGGGATTACTACCATATGGTCTGAGTAAAGGGGCACAGCTGGAGAATCTGTGTCAGCCTTTCCCAGGAGTGTCTGTGAAGTTGTATAAATACTTATCTCAAAGTGTGTGTGTGGTGTGTCAGCTACTTGGCAGGGACATGAAGCACTGGTTGGGCAGAGAGGGTACTGGAGGTTTTAGCTTGCCCAGCTAGGCTGAGAACTGGACCCTTTAGCTGTGCCAGTAGGGAGTCTTATTGGGGACCTGGTGAGCAAGGGAGCAACCAGCCCCAGACTGACTGTGATCTCTGAATGCACTTAAGGGAAATTGTACTTTACTGTGTGCATTAGTTATCCTTTCCTCTCTTCTAGGACATGACCTCCCTGGTGCTAGTATTGAGGATTGAGGCTCCTTGACTGCTGGGCCAGGGCATGGTTATCACAAGTGTTTGGCAGTGGTGGGATATACTTCACATACTAACTGGCTTGTAGTGGTGTGGGTAGAGTGAATTCCTGTAGCTTATGTACAGTGATCTCTAAAAGTGTTTTGTACTCTAAAACAACCATGCAGTGTATACTCAGAGTTCAGATCACAATTGTTTTATTTCTTTTGTTAGCTTAGTGTTAGTTAGGGTGAGCAGGCAGCATGTCAGCAGAAGAGTATGGAAAGCTGACAAGGAGCCAGCTGGCAGAGATGTGCCAGGCTAGGGGACTGGTGCAAGGAAACCTGACAAAAGCAGACCTGATTGCAGCCTTGGTTACAGCTACATCAGAAAACAGCAGCCTGGAGGACAATCAGACTGACAGTGGAGATACAATATCCTCAGAGAATGGAGAGCTCAACCTTTCTGCAGTGGACTTAAAAATCCAGCTGGAGCTAAAGACACTTGAGTTGGAGGCTAGGCATATGGAACTAGAAGCAGCCAAGAAAATGAGGAGTCTACAAGCTGAGGTAAATGAATGGCAGAGGAGGCATGAGAGGGAAATGCTGACTTTTTTCCAGAGTCATGGAGGAAATGGGGAAGGGAGTAACTGGACCCCAGAAGCACAAAATGTCAGTAAATTTCTTCCACAGTTGAAAGAGGGGGATAATTTTGATAGCTTCATTCATATGTTTGAGCAGGTATGTAAACAGTATGAAGTTGACCAAGGGCTCTGGGTACAGTTTCTGACCCCCTTGCTCCATGGTAAAGCTGTAACTTCTTTAGCAAAAATGCATGACACTGACTGTTTTGATTATACTGCTGTAAAAAGACACTTGTTGGAATCTTTTAAGCTAACACCTGAAATGTATAAGGAAAAGGTTTGTGAGCATAGACGCAAGGCAGATGAACATGTATGTGAATATGTTGCTGAACTGAGCACTTATTTTCATATCTGGGTAAGTGGATGTCAGGTCACCACATTTGAAGGGCTGGCAGATCTTTTGGAAAGGGACCAAGCACTTAGCACTTTGCCAGAGGACATGAGGATCTGGTTAGCTGATAGACAGTGTGCTACTTCAGAGGAGTTGGAGAAGAAGGGAGACCTATACCTAGCAAGCAGGGCAGCAATGCACAGGAAAGGGACAGCTAGTACTGCTCATGGGACTAAAGGAACCCATGGTGGGCAGCACAGACTGCCCCAACAGAATCCGCCAGTAGCAGGGGAAGCCACTAGTCCAGGTACACATCCAGGACCTAGGGTGAAATGTTTTGAATGCAACCAGTGGGGCCATGTGGTATACAGGTGTCCACGGAGGCAAGGTGAGGAACCAAAGGTGAGGGAGCCAGTAAGTGGTAATGACAAAATGCCAATAGTAGGTTGTCTTGAGACAACAGGGGTATGGAACTGCTATCCTGCAGATGTCCTGAGAGGGAAGGATTTGGATGAGGCAGTACTATGTACTTATGCAGTTACATGCAGTGAGGCTAGGAGACAAGCATGTCAGTTTGGTAGCCTGGGGGAGACCCAGACAGACTGCATACTTGCAGCCAGGACGGCTGTTGTGGTTACTTCAGGAAGTGAGCTACACTGTAGCAGTGAGACTAAATGTGAGCCACAGCTGCTTGTGGGTACTGATGTTCCCTTGGACAGGGTAACTGCAAAGGTAGAGGTGAGTAGTAGTACCCAGACTGACAGTGAGGCACCACTGTCAGAGGATGCCAGACTTCCAGTAGAAGGGGAGCTGGGAAGGGTTACAAAGAGAGATTTGAGATGGGCTCAGCTCTCAGACACTACATTGCAATGCCTGAGGCGGGTAGCTAGGGAGGCACCTGATTCTCAGGGGAAAGGGAATCTGTATACTGGAACAAAGGGTTACTGAACAGAGAGTGGACCCCTGAGGGAGGGCTAGAAGGTCAGAGAGTACAGCAGTTGGTAGTGCCTAGAGCTTACCAGCTGTTGCTTCTAGCCATAGCCCATGATATTCCCTTTGCAGGTCATATGGGCATAAAACATACAAAGATGCATATTATGTAAAACTTCTATTGGCCTGGAATTTCCAGAGCTCTAACAGGGTACTGCATGACCTGTGAGCAGTGCCAAAAGGTAGACAAGGCAGGAGACAAGATGAGAGCTCCTTTGATGCCTTTGCCTGTGATTGAGGAGCCATTTCAGAGGGTAGCTATGGATATTGTCGGTCCTCTGAGTACCCCAAGTTCCACAGGGAAAAAGTATATCCTAGTGATTGTAGATTATGCTGCACGATACCCTGAGGCAGTGGCCTTGTCCTCCATTGAGGCAGAGAAGGTGGCAAATGCTTTGCTAGAGATTTTAATGCAGGGTAGGTTTCCCAAATAAATCCTGTCTGACAGATCTGCCAATTTTATGTCAGACCTGCTGGCTTGTCTGTGGAAGTCCTGTGGGGTGAAGCACATGAAGACCACCCCCTACCATCCCCAGACTAATGGTCTTGTTGAGAGGTTAAACTCTACTGTCAAGTCCATGCTACAGGCATTTTCAGATCAGTTTAAGAGGGAGTGGGACAAATATTTGCCCCATCTGTTGTTTGCTTCCAGAGAGGTTCCCCAGGAATCCACAGGTTTTTCACCCTTTGAGTTGCTGTATGGGCATAGGGTGGGGGGACCTCTAGATTTAATTTGAGATGAGTGGGAAGGTGAGTGTGAGTCTCACAAGGAGTCTGTTGTGGCATATGTCCTGAACCTCAAGACAAGGCTCAGGAAACTCATGGGTCTGGCCCAAGAGAACCTGGCAGAAGCCCAACAACATAAAAAGGTGCGGTATGACAGGAATGCTCGATATAGAGAGTATGTTGTAGGGCAGCAGGTGATGGCTCTCATTACTGTCAGACACAACAAGTTGCAGTCAGCTTGGGAGGGACCCTACAAGGTGGTAAGAAAGGTAAGTGATGTTAACTACATGGTGGAAGTGCTAGGCAGACGGCAGGGGCACAAATTATACCATGTTAACATGATGAAACCTTACCATGATAGGGAGGCCCTTGTGCTGAGCATTTGCAGTGGATTGCAGGAGGAGTCTGAGAGAGATCTTATGACTAATCTCCTCAGTGAGGCTTGGGCTGACACCTCGGTGAAAGGGGTAGCAATGTCCCAGCAGCTATCTCCTACCCAGGTTTGAGAAATCCAAGCAGTGTTGTAGGAGTTTGGGAGCATGTTCACCGGGAAACCAAGAAGCACCCACCTGGTGCAGCACCAGGAGGATACAGGACCCCAAAGGCCTATCAGGCAGGCCCCTTATAGGGTGCCTGAGAGAGTCAAACAGACTCTGAGGGAAGAGGTACAGGAGATGTTGGAACTAGGGGTGATTCAAGAGTCCAACAGTCCCTGGGTCTCACCAGTGGAACTGGTGCCAAAGAAGGATGGCAGCACCAGGTTCTGTGTGGATTACAGGAAATTAAATAGTCACACAGAGTCAGTTGCTTACCCCATGCCTAGGACAGATGAGGCCCTAGAGCAGCTGGGTCGGGCTAAGTATCTTACAACCATTGATCCTACCAAGGGTTACTGGCAGGTGCCCTTGACTCCCAGTGCTAGAGAGAAGTCAGCCTTTGTGACTCCTTTTGGCTTGTATGAGTTCACAAAGATGCCCTTTGGGATGAAGAATGCCCCAGCGACTTTCCAGAGGCTGGTAGATCATTTCTTAGCAGGAGTAGGTGGATTTGTCCTTGCTTACATGGATGATATTGCTATCTGCAGCCATTCCTGACAAGAGCACCATCAGCATGTTAGGGAGGTGTTGGGCAGACTACAGAGGGAAGGGTTGACCATTAAACTGAGCAAATGTCATGTGGGTATGGCAGAGGTCTTCTACATAGGACATAGAGTGGGGAGTGGTAAGCTAAGGCCAGAACCTTCCAAAGTGGAAGCTATTCAGGCATGGCTTGCACCTGTTACCAAAAAACAGGTGAGGGCATTCTTGGGGACAGCATGGTACTACAGAAAATTTGTTCCCTCTTATAGTACCATAGCTGCTCCCCTCACAGACCTGACAAAGAAGAACAGGACAGATAAGGTAGTGTGGACCCCAGCATGTGAGCAGGCATTTCAGAAGCTTAAGGAAGCTTTGGGAGGTCCCCCTGTGTTAGCCAGTAGAGACTACAGCAAAGACTTTGTTGCGCAGGTGGATGCTTCAAACTATAGTGTGGGGGCTGTACTTAGCCAGATTTCTTCAGAGGGAAAAGAGCACCGAGTGATTTATCTCAGTCATAAGCTCCAACCCAGGGAGGAATGCTATGCATCAGAAGAAAATGCATATCTAGCCATAGTGTGGGCACTACAAAAACTTCAGCCTTATCTGTATGGAAGAAAAATCACTGTGATGACAGATCACAACCCTCTAACATAGTTAAACAGTGCCAGTCAGCAAAATGCCAAGCTGCTAAGATGGAGTCTGGGGTTGCAAGCATATGATATGCCAGTGCAGCACTGCAGTGCGAGTAGCAATGCCAATGCAGATGGGCTCTCAAGACAGGGAATGGGGTGAGGTACAACCAGATAGACCTGACATTCACAAGCAATGTTTCCCAAGGGGCACTTGAAAAACTTGCTTGAGTTCCCCGGGGGTGTATGTGAAGATTGGACAATGACAGACAAAGGCTGCCAGCTTAGTCAAATTGAATTTGATACATAATTCTATCAACTGTCTAAATAAATGTAAAATACAGGCTTGTGTTTTTAAATGTAAGAAAACACTGTAAAATGTGAACTTCAAGATTGTTGCAGCATTGCCATCTGCTGTAAGGAAAACCAAGCCAAGTAATTAAAATGTATCTTTTAAAGTTGAAAAGATCTTATGAATCTAATGTTTTACAAGTCAGTTCCAGTGTGTCTGGATGAAGGTTTCATGCCCATTGTTTTAAGGCTAAAGTTTATGACCAGAATTTACACGTGGAAGGTGCTTTATTGCTCTGGTTTCTGCTGGAATGTACATGTAAAATATCTTATGTTGTAAGTTTCTGAGCAGGTGTTAGATTGCTAAATAATGCAGTCTGTGGCCTGAGAACTCCAGACTAAGTGTCAAAAATGATGTAATTTGGGAGGGCCTTAGAGACATGTTTGTTAATAATGTTTAAATACTATTTCTCACAAGAGACTGGGAGCATTTTGATCTTGGATATCTAACTCAGCACTCTGCCTAAGCTCACATGGAAGCTTTTTAGCACTGTGATTTCTTGTAGGAATAGTTCAAGCTAGTAAAGATTAATTAGGTATTTTTCTTTGAAATCAGACCTGCCCTACTGTATTATTTTACGTTTCTGTGTGATCTCTGAACTCTTAGATATCTCTGTGGTGTAATAGTTTTGTCTTGTGTTTTAATTATGCATTATAAAATATTTTTAAAACCTTATACCTGTGGCTGGTTTATGTAGAGATAATTATGCTTCAGAGTACATTATATATTTATAGAGTTTACTGTCTAAGCCCTTCCAATAAGCCTAGACTGAATAGTCACATTACCATTGGATAATAATATTGCACAGTAATAATTGGACACCTTTTAAGGACCTTTTAGTAACTGTTATTACTAGCTGCGTGTTGGCAGGGATTACTACCATATGGTCTGGGTAAAGGGGCACAGCTGGAGAATCTGTGTTAGCCTTTCCCAGGAGTGTCTGTGAAGTTGTATAAATACTTATCTCAAAGTGTGTGTGTGGTGTGTGTGTGTGTGTGTGTTGTGTCAGCTACTTAGCAGGGACACAAAGCATTGGTTGGACAGAGAGGGTACTGGAGGTTTTAGTTTGCCCAGCTAGGCTGAAACCTCGACCCTATAGCTGTGCCAGTAGGGAGTCTTATTGGGGACCTGGTGAGGAAGGGAGCAACCAGCCCCAGACAGGGAAATTGTACTTTACTGTGTGTATTAGTTATCCTTTCCTCTCTTCTAGTGGTGGTGTTAGTGGTGAGGATTGAGGCTTCTGCATTGCTGGGCCAGGGCATGGTCGTCACAGACTCTTTTAAACTTATTTGTTTTACATTGATCCATTTCGTTTCTGCTCTTTGTGTATCCTGAACACTTTTAAGTCATCCTGATGCAAACAGGCTTTCATAAGCTGTATTACAACCATACAGTTTTCATAACAATATTTGAACTATGTATATTTGTATTACAAATACATTTAAATGCTCACTATTTTCTTTACTGTGTTTGGAAAAGCTCTATGTGTTTAAGGTGGACTTGCATTTTTCTTTCTTGTTGCTGCATTTCTTCCCTTTTCATCTCCTGGTTATTTATGAAACATGTTACAACACTAGAAAAACTGCATGATTTATGCATCATGTAATACAGATTAGTATGACGAGGCAGTAAGAGCACAAAACAGTGACAGCGGAAAAAATCTGCCAATTTTAAATCCATTAGCTGAAGCAGCCACTGTAAGGTAAAATTCAGTTTCCACCTTACCAGAGTTGTTCCCATAAGCTAAGTTCCTGATTTAAGTATGATGCTAAGTAATTTTCTAAAATAATGATATTAAAACAAATAAATGTCATTAATTTCTCTTTAACTTCCATGTTTTAATGTATACAGCTGAACTGGTTAAAATGTTTTAAGTAAAAAATACAAAGGTAAATAAAAAAATAAATCAGAATTAATTTTCTCTGTATTCATAGTATACTGAACATTTTGTAAACCCATGCCCACAACTTTGTGGTGCAATAGTCACTGCACAGGATCCTGTTACATGAATGCAAGGAAATAATCTGGTGCTGAAAGCACTTTATGCCATATTTCTCAACTGTACAGATTCATACCTCTCAACTGTGCAGATTTTCACAGAATGTACAGACTTATGACTCATATTGTTGATCTGTTCCTCATAAGTGTTTTTTTTTTGACAAATCACTGGGATGCTCTAAGGATTAATGTCACTAAATAATGACATGCACTTGAGTTTCAGACTTCATATCCTCCACAAAAAGCATGCTAACACAAATCCTTTTATTCTAGCAATTCTCTAAGTTTATAAGAGAAATATTTAAAATGTGTCCCTAGTTTTGGGCCTTTGTCCCCCATTATGTCAGGCTTTGTTCAGATTTCTTGCATTAAGAGGTTAAGAGGTATGATCAAGCACTAAACTTTTATTTTAAGTAATAGATTTATCTGGACAACATCTGCCTGTACAGAATGGTATCCTGTGGCATTATGCAGAAATATAAGTTGTGTCTCAAAATTAACAAGACTGAGTTCATAGGTCTAAAGCTTCAAAGGTTTAGGTAGCAAGTT
Source organism: Protopterus annectens (assembly GCF_019279795.1). NCBI lineage: Eukaryota > Metazoa > Chordata > Ceratodontiformes > Protopteridae > Protopterus > Protopterus annectens. The sequence continues at coordinate 287,165,701 of NC_056732.1, read as the reverse complement.
TATTGACCTTTGACAAGCCTGATTGTCATTATCCCATGCTGGCACTTTTTATTACCCATATAGTCTTTAATATTCTTTTGAAGACTGTTGTCATGAGTGTAACCATACTGAGAGCAGTAATTTATTCCAAAGTTCCAGAAGTTTCTGATAATGTATCAGCTCTCCTTTTGGTGTTATACTTAACATTCAGTTGCAAAAAGCATTTGCCAGGCTGTTTGTATGTACGGCGTGTAGATATTTACAAACTAACTTGTATCAGACAAGATTTAGCATGTTAAACAAAGGTAACCAAAGTAGATTGCTATTTATAGCTTACATACCTATCGTCGAATGTCTGTTTGGTCGATAGAGCCCCCTGCTCTCCTTTGTAATGATGTGCTAACCCTAACTCTACCCCTTCCCCCAACCCTAACCCTACACCTTACCTTAAAAAACACTTTCCATAGTACTACCACAATTCAGATGATTGTGAAGCTAATGCTATGAGAGGTTTCATTGTGAAGATTGGGAAAAGAAGTGGTTTTACTTTCTCAAGCTTTTTGTAGGTTTGATATTTAGGTTGTTCGATTTTATGTAGTTTAGAACTTCTTAATGCCAGTATGGTACATTCAACATTACGGCCATGTGACACCTCCAGGTGCTTGTGCAGTTAAATTTTACTTACACCTCTAGGCATCAAATATTGCTTGTTCATATTTGCATTAATAATTCCAAAAGCATGCTACATATGAGATATTAAAATGTCATCTTAATGCTTACACAATGGCAAACAACTGCATTCCTAGTTGACTCATCTACTGCAGGTAAAGAGATATTAATTGTTCATATAAAATATTTATATTGCCATAAATTTCATGTTTTATTAAATATTTCTGCAATCAAGTAGCAGAGAGAACTGCTTTATGTCATATGAAAGCACTAACTGGATGACCAAAATCCTGATGACAATGTGTATAACTTCAGTAGCTGCTGAGACATTGTAAACTGTGTATAAAATATTGCAAACAATAGTTACTGTGTTTATTGTGATTTATAAAATCCTATTTAAAACCTAGAACCTAAAGAATACTGCCACCATAAAAATATGCTGTGCTGAAGAGTTTGAAAATTACACTTTTTTAGTAACCCCTGTGGTTCTAGAGACATGGGAGGATATCATTTTTGTATCAAAAAGCTTAGGCTCCACCCACAGAGTGGAAACTTCAACAGCTCCATTGGAGGGGATGAGTTAAGTAAGTGTGATCCTTCATTAATATATTTGATTTTGGACTTGACTGTGACATATTGATCAAGGGTTATGTTATGATCCTAATGATTCCTAGTTCTTTGATTTCACTTGGTTCAATGGCTCACTAATGGGTTTGTACAAACTCCGGAAAAGTATACAAAGAATACAAATAAATTAATAAATGTATATTATTTTTCCCAAATTTGACGGTAGTATATACAAACCATCAAGAAAAGGAGATGCTGGCAAATCTGTTGGGAGCTTGTTGTTAACCATAACTAATATCTCACACTTCTCTAAAGATAAAGCAAATATAATACAATCGTGTTGTGGCATTTAAATACCCATATCAATTAATATTAATTAACGTTTTAAAATAGCTTAAAAAGTTTTCCAAGAATCTCTGAATTAAATCATCATGAGGTTATTTTCTTCATCCTTTCTTGCAGTATTGTGCATCCTTTGTGGCTGTCATGTTGTGTCCTAATGCATATTTTATTAAGACTAGTGGCTGATTAAGAATGCTAGAAACAGAGATCCCTAAGGGATTCTAGTCATTACTTCAGGAGACAGGTTCGTTTTCCTGCTGTATTCACTTCCCAGGCAATTATTTATTCTGTAAACTATGCAACTTTTAATGTTTAGCAGAATAAGTTTATGTACAGTGAAGGAGATTCATCAAAGTCCATAGTTTGAGCACTACAGTTCACACTAGAAAGATACTTCCTTCACAAAATACCCATTAGCTATTCTGAAATATTCTAGCTACAATGAGGTTAGACCTCATTATCAGGTAATTTGCCGGTTTCCAGAGTCTTAGTTACTACCAAAACATGCAGGTTATGCATCTGCACATTGCAATAGTAACCTCATGTAGGCAGTGAAATTGTCATCATCTCCTTTCAACTTATCCTGGTTAGGGGTTGCCACAGTGGAACAACGGTCCGCATAACAATTGGCAGTGGGGTTTTACAGTGTTGAGTTGCCAGCCTGGTGCCCAACCTTCCACAGAAGGCACACACATGCATACCCTCACACCTAGGGCCAATTTAGAGTGTCCAATCCACCTACAGCATGTCTTTGGGATGTGGGAGGAAACTGGAGCACCCAGAGGAAACCCACGTGACCATAGAGAGGAAATGCAGATTCCACACAGAAGGCATCCCAGCTGAGAATCGAACCAGAGAACCTCTTGTTCTCCCCTATAATCATTCTGTCATCACACACGCGCATGCACGCACACACACACACACACACACACACACACACACACACACACACATACATGAACACAAATGCACACAAACACACCACAGTCACTGTACCTTTGCCAACCCTCCCATGATTTCCTGCAGCCCCCCATAATACTTTAGTGCCATTACAGCACTTCTGTATTAGGCCCCACTCACTGTTGCACTGTAGATGCCATTATAGCATTTTAAAACGTCATCCCTGGTATCTTAGTGATCAACCTCCCCCTGATCCCTGTACTACTGCTGTTGCCATTACAGCACTTTAGAGTGTTTTCATTAATTCCCTTCTTATCCTTGTTATGCAGGTCTGTGCCTTAGGGGTACTTTATGGAGTAATCCCTAGTGTCTAGTGTATCCCACCACCCATCCCCTTTTTGATATCAGTGCTGTTATGGCACTTTAAAATTAAGACTTGGTTTCTAGTGGTTACCACCCACCATGTTTGTGCTCAGCAGTTGAACACAGCCTTTTGGCCATGTTTAGTACTGCAGTGTTGTGAGGTTGGCCATTCTGATCTATATGACTGAGCATGTTCTTAAATTGCTTGGCTGTATAGATGCCTTCATGAAGTTAGCTCTGGGGAGAGAACACAAGGCTTATTAGAATATGACTCTCCTCCCAGAATGCCTCGTTAGTATTCAGCACAGCCACAGGGCTATCCCTTTGTGATGCTACATGTCTCTGTGCAGGAGGACTGTGCAGTATACTGTGTAAGGGTGCTTGCTGAATAGCAAAAAGGTACCACGGCATGTACCCAGCCATGCACATGAATGTATCCTCCCCAATATCCTTCTACTTCAGACATGCCATGTATGATGCACATAGTGTCCATCACGTCTCAAGTACAATTGTCACTTCCATGGATAATGATGCCAGATTATGGAGAGACACCATCACTCTAACAAAGCTCCATTGTTCTGAATATATTAGTGGAACATCAACACTGTCTTTTAAGATAAAATTGATTTTTAGTGTTGTGTAAGTTTACAAATGTTTGTTTTAGTTAAATAACTGATTTATGTACATATTATTGCTTAACAAATGTCTTAGACTGAATGTTTGTCTCCCTCCTTCTCAGTACTTCCAGCCATAGCTGAATAATATGATGGATGTCTAACACTGCAAACACAATACATTTATAGCTACAGTTGCATCGTCCAGATATGTCCATCCATCTGTTCGTTATCATTAATTATATTATCCAGTTTAAGGTCATGGAAGACTGATGTCTGTCCCAAAAAAATCCAGATACAAAGCACGCCACACAAGATTATGAGTTTCTGAGGTAATACTGTGTGAGAGGAATTCCTTTGGCACTTACAATGTTCAAGTGAAATTATAAATTATGTTTGTATTTTTAGTATGCCTTGTATTTATTAGTTTATTTGTTTTTTATTTATTGATATTAAAAAAGTGGTAAGAGGGATGCAAGTTTAATCTTGTACTTATTTTGTGAATATTGTTATTTTGCTTTGTTAGTCACTGTTCACAAATACAGTATTTACTGCAGCAGTATAATTTAAAACGTGACTCTAACGCTTTCTTATTGTGTGATGATATCAAGTCAAGTTCAGAGTTTACAATTTGATATTCCTGATAATCATGTCCAGTTTGGCATATGGTGGTGTGTTCACTGATTTTTTATTATGCTGTGTTCCTATCCAACATTTCCAAATGCTATAATGTTGCTGGTGTTGCCTTTCTAACTATCGAATGTCAAAAGGAAGATAGATACTGACTTCTTAAAACATACGTTACGACAATGTGAAATACACTGTTTAAAGATGTCGCAGTCAGTGTTGCTGCTTCACCGCACCTGAGTCCCTAGTTTGGAACCTGGCTGGGGTACATGCTATGCACATATTACATTAACTCCTTATGTCTATATGGTTTTTGACATGGTCTTCTATTTCCTCCTACATCCTAATATGAAGGGACTGTCCTGTAACGTCTGTGTGTGTGTGTGTGTGTGTGTGTGTGTGTGTGTGTGTGTGTGTGTGTGTGTATATACGCAGGTGTGCTTATTTGTCTGTATGTCTAGCAAATTGACTGTGTGTGTGTGTGTGTGTGTGTGTGTGTGTGTGTGTGTGTGTGTGTGTGTGTGTGTGTGTTTGTGCGCACACATGTGAGCTCGCTTGTCTGTATGTCTCATTTTGACTATGTGTGTCTGCTTGTCTGTCTGTCATTTTGATTGACAGTGTACATGACCTCGTGCTTTGTCTTGTGCCAGTTGCTTGTCAGAATAGACTCTGTCTTCCCTAAAACTAGACCATAATAAAGTAGGTACTATAAAATGGATGAATGAGAGAATAAAAGAATCATTCTGCAATCTAAGGCTTATTTTTGCAGTTTGTGAAAAATAAATCAGAAGCAAAATCAAGAAATCTTTGGTCGCAATGGCCTCATTGTTGAATTCAGATCATCAAGACTGTGTTTTCATTATACTGTGGTTATTGCTAAGGAGAAACTGTTGGCCAGTGCTTCAGTCATGATGCTGCATTCATTAAGGGAGCAGTAAAGTAACAACAAACCTGTCCTCAGCTCTCTGTGCATTGCTACTATATGTGTACTAGAGGGGGGTGTAGCTGTCATCAGCATACCTCTCAACCTAAACCAAAACCAAATATAATGGAGGGACAATGGCCCAAAAATAGGGATATATTTTAAATATTGGTCTTACCTAAAAAGGTGATAGAATATTGAGTTGTCCATTAGCATGCATTATCTGAAAGATGCAAAGTTTGACTGTCAAATTTCTATCATTTAGTGACAGCAGTATTTGATTTGACAGAAAAACATACATTTTATGAGGAAAAGATCAAAAATATAAGGCACAAATCTGGACAGTAGAGAGATATGGTCATCAGCAACATGGTGTAGGCCTGCTCAATGAGCATGTATGCTGTCCTTTTATTACTTTCAGTGAACAAGGGCATGTTGAGGCTTTACACTTCACTTCACGTTCAGTTCCTGTAAGCAATATCTATCTATTGTTTCTGTAAACCACATTCCTAGACTATAGCAGTACTGACAGTCATCTCAGAGAAGGCAGCCTATTGGAGTTGTCAAGGTAAGAATTTTTTATTCCTTTCCACTCAGAAAGTCAGAATTTTTAAAAGGATCAGCCTTAACTAGCTAAACAAAAACAGAATACATTACAGAATGACCAAACTACATTGCCTGTAATTCATGGATGTTGCTGTGAGCATAAGATTGTATTTCTGTTCTCACTTCTGTGCTGCTGTCAGTAACACGTAAAACCTGGACCTTATTCTCCAGTTGCTTATGTCTTCTTCACCCAGTGGAGACAATGATCCACCAAATATATGGATTTGTTTTAATCAATCTAATTATTTGGAAAATTATGAAGGAATGGCTTAAGTCTAATATTTATAGGGTCATAAGTAAGTGCTAGGCTAGACCTTGTGGGCCATTTTAAGCCTAGCCAGTTTCTCTTTTTGTACTCAAAATAACCTGTCCCATTTGGTTAGAGGTTGGTCTTGCCCATCCACCATGGTCAATAATTATATATTACACCTAATGAGAATAACTGGGATCATACCATAGATAATTTGAGGAGACCCATGCATGGTATAAAGCATTTAGGAGCTGTTCATTAGTAGTACAGGGGGCAGTCCTGGGGTAACTTTTCTGTTTCCCATCCATAGACCTAAGTTGCAATTCAATATGCATAAGGATAAACATTGTTTTATGTGGATGCGGAGACTGTTCCAGAGCAGGAGTATCCTCTGTCAAATCTACCTGTGTCTCCAAACCTTCCTGTTGATGTTGCAGAAGAGGCTTAGATCCCTAGACGGAGTATTTCTGATGCCATTTGACTTGCTGATGTGCAGTAAATCCAGCAATAATGGGTTGTAGGTTGCCTTGTATTTCAGACACAGTTCATCTCTTAGAAATCTGTAGGATACTGAGTATATTGACAGGGCTTTGAGTTGGTTCATGTAGGACATGTTGTTTAGGCCTTGTGTCCTTTAAGTGAGGTATCTCTGTGGGCATTCCAGTTGTTGCATATGTCTGGACAGATGCATGACAAAGGGGGGCATTATATTCAGTGATCAGCCTAATGAGGGCTGAGTAAATGGGAACAATGTCATCTCTAGAGCTAGACATAATCCCTTTGTTTTTTAAGCTATGCAATACAGAATGCCTTTCTTACAAAAATGGACACAGGTTGGTGAAAGGTTAGGCTACTGTCCACATAACATCTGAAATCCTTAACAACTGAGTCCACTCCTCGGGGTGTAATGTCAGTGTGGTAGTTCCCTGAGGTAGATAATTTCCCAAAGGTGATAATAATGTATTTTTGGCATTTAGTTTCAATCCATGATTTTTGGCACCAGTTATTTATTTGGGACAAACCTTCCTGCTGGATGGCTAATTCATTTGGGGATACAATGACTGCTCCTTGCAGTCATCCATAAACTTAGTCAGCCACAGCCCTTTGGTATTACCTTTTTCATCAGAAAAGTAAATACCAAACAGCACAAAACCCCAGGGGACCCCATTGGTGACTGGTCTCTTGTAGAGATAACTTCCACTATTTTGATTATCATCTTCCTTACTGTGAGACAGTTGGCAATCCAGTGGGTGACATAGGGGTTTATTCACAGTTTATTTAGCTTTTCATCCTAGCTGAGTAGGGAATGGTGTCAAAAACTTTGACCAGGTCAAGGTATGTGATGTTTACCATTTTCCTTCATTCATTGCTTTGGTGACCTTTTCAAAAAAATCCACCAGGTTGAGTAAACATGACGCGCCCTTGATGAATCCAAACTGAGACAGATACAGTGTTTGGAGATCCCCCATGTTCTGACTGATTATTTTCATAATACGTCTTTCCATGGCTTTGCAAATGAGGCTGGTCAGACTTATTGCTCTGCAATTTCCTGGGTCTGTGGAGATCCTCACTTATACAGGGGAATGACTGTAGCTGTTCTCCATTTGCTTGGTACAAAAGCTGTATGGAGGCTGAGACTGAACAGTGTTGTTATGGCTAAATCAAGCTTCATGCTATTTAAGATGCAACCAGAGGTATTATCAGTATCCATAAATGCAGTATTATTAGCTTTTGATGGCACTTTTAGGACTTGGTCTTGCATGATATCTGGAGGTGAGCCGGTTTCAGGCATATCTTGAGGGACAGACGGAGGGGAGAGAGTGATAAGGTTAGAGCTAAATTTCTTGGCCAAATAAATTTATATATAAATAAATATAAATATAAATGTGTATAATGGAATGAAGCAGACTGTTTCATTTTCTGCTCCCTTGCAAATTACTGAGAAGTATTCTCTGTCTCTATCAAGGATGGTATTGCTGAAACAGCCATTGACACATCTATTGGTTTTTCTTTATATCATTTCAATATGAGGGTAACACTTGGTTAATATAAATTTCTCCCAATGCACCCGGGATTTACTATATTGGTTCTCACTTCCTCATTACATTGTTTATCAGTCACTGCCTTTCTATTGGGACCTGATTTGTAAGGTATGGACATGTGTGCTGACTGTCACCATCCATGGAAAATGATAGAATAAGACTTGGTACTATCAGTACTTTACTGAGACAACTCAAAGTAGCGACCATAGGTTACCCTAAGTCCTTTGACTTATTCTAAAATATGTTGAACATTTCCATAGTGAACATGGCACTAAGACAGCTGTAATAAAAATCTCTGACTTGTCACTTAAAACTATAGATTTTGACAGATCCATGGGTAGTGTACCCCTGAACTTACTAAGCCTTTGGCGTCAGTGCTGTTCTACAAATGACTTAATCTTCATGGAGATATAACTGTATTTAGATTTAGTTATAACTTAGGATAAGTTATTGTATCTACTGGGAATGATATTTCCTATTACTAGGAATAGTACTTCATAATACTGGGAATGGTACCTCATATTACTGGGAATAGTACCTCATATTACTGGGAATGGTACTTCATATTACTAGCTATCATTTCTGTCTTTTTTTTTCAGTATGATGTGCCATATCTCTGAAATCAGTATACCTTTGCAATGCACACAATTCTATACTGCTGTAATTATTCGTATCTTGCGATGCTATTGTACTAGATTGCATGGTGGTTCATTAGTTAAGTTTTTTCCTCTCAGGGACTAAGGATCAGTCCACACATCTACTAACTGTTTATTTTATATCAAAATGATCTGTTTGCATCTGTGTATGTTTTCCACACGAACTATATGAGTGAGAGTGAGTGAGTGAGTGAGTGAGTGAGTGAGTGAGTGAGTGAGTGAGTGAGTGAGTGAGTGAGTGAGTGCATGAAGATAGCATCTCAACAATTATAGTCTGCTAATTAGTTCTCACCATGATCTTAGAAGATGGCATACTACCCCCATAGCTATCTACATATACAGCAACAGAGAAGATAAGCTCCATGGAAAAAGGATTGCTATCCAGTACAGTATTCATTAACCTGTACAGAGCCATTGGAGGGGTTGAACATAATACACTACAAAATAGGCTACAATCCATAAGATTCATCACTAACACTGTTACTTGGATTCTAAACTACTTTTCAAACAGAGTGTAGTCAAGCAACATAAATACAAACATGGGCACCTGTTCTGTAGAGGTCCATCAGAGAATCATTACTTGCTCCAGTTTTATTATCTTTAGTCATGAATTACGTAGATAAAAGTATTGCATAACCCAGCATCACACTAAAAGCAGAAGACATAGTACTGCATAAAAATGGCCCCTTCTCATAGCTAGTAAAATGGCACTACAAGAAAGAACTTCACTTCACTCGTAATTGTCTAAATAAGAACCAATTATCACTTAATGTCTCTTAAACGTAAACAGTGTTCTCCGGAGTGTAAGAGAATAACCATATTTGTCTCTTTGTTAATAAAAACACATAGCAACAAAACCATATATCCCACTAACCTGCACAAATACCTCAGTCTCACCACAGACCAAATGCTATCATTCAAGGAGCATGCAGACACAACCATCTCAAAAGATTTGGCACAAATTAAAGTCCCATACTCCAATAAATCATATTATGGTAGAAGCCAGTAGGGCTATTACAAAGAATGTACTTATACCAAAAGTTGAAAATACCCTGTCCATTATCTCCATCTGTGAAGCCCAGACCACCAACAATATACAAACTGCTTTAAATGCCATATGCATGTTTATCAGCTTCTCTCCACAAACTGAACACCACTGCACCAGCCTTGCAAAAAATCAAATGACCATAAGTAACTGCTCAATCCATCTTATATGTGTTCTCCCTTACATATAACATTTTAAATAACTTCTGTACTTCCCTCAGAAGCAAACAGAAGATAAATACAACACTGCACTCCCTAAGAAGACAGGGCAACAACACTCACACTTTATAGCTTCAGTAAAATCCTTCCAGTTACCTGGAACCACCTGCCATCTAAACTCAGACAAATCACCCAATACACAATATTTGGGTGGGTATGGGGGACTCTTGGAACACCTTAAAGAAACCACAAAATGATATTGCTTTGCAGACAAAGGGTAAACATTTTATCCAACACACTTATCTCTACACTCAATGCTAAAACTTCATTTTAATTTCTACAGCAATCAAGTAAGTTTCAGTTGTTAATAGATGCAAAGGTAGATAGATATAGACATACACATATAGATATAGATGCAGATATAGATATAGATATAGATATAGATATAGAGATTCTCTTAACAGATATTCATCTACTTCTGCCTTGCATGGTTGAAATGACAATTTTACCTATATAGATAATAACAGGTTACATACATAGATACTGGCAAATCTCTTGTTACTGCAGATAAGTAGTTTGAGTAGTTACATGCTGTCTAAACCTCTCTGCAGTTCATGTAATGCAACCAGATGTCAGCAGATCAGGTAGATTAGATGGCTACACACCGACTGGTTAGGTGTTGCTTGCTGTCTGAGTTCACTTATTATAACCTAATTTTCAATACTTAGTGTTTTATTCACTATCAAATAACTGCCTGCAAATGTTAATACAAGTATAATTCAAAACTAGTAAGAGTAGTGCCTCCAGCCAAAAACACCTCGTCAAGTTGTTTAAAAGACTTTTTATTGTTCACACAAAAACACCATAAACGCCACTTCTCCTATTACGTTTTCATCCTGTCAGGACTTCATCAGACAATATTCTGTTTCAAACAACCCTGTTTAAATACTTTCACATACCAATTTAATTAAAATGAACCAATAAAAACACTTCCTACAATTTCAAAATCATCAAATCATGTTAAATATATTCATTCATGAATATTAATTAATTAAAATTGTGTAAAGTGCTTTAGTGCTTATGAAATACATTGCCTACCTCAAAACTCATTTTAAATACATTATTAATACATTTTATTCTCATAAATTATTTAAAATAGTTAAAAAACTTATTGTCCATATTCTTATAAATTGTTAAAAATGTTTCATTTGAATCTATACCAGGGAATCCATCTTTTTTCCCCATCATTAGTGTTTAATTAAATATGTTTTGATATTCTACCCCCTCTTGTGGCCTTTTGTTGTTACTACAATCAAATTTTGTTTGCCTTTAACTTCAAGAGAGACACTATGGGGGGGGGGGGGAGGTGTGGCCAAGGATGAACACAGGATAGCAGCAGATTTCTTCAGCTCCACCAATTTCATTACACTGACAGGAATTAATTACTTAAAAAATTAATTTTTGAAGTAATTTTCTTTCTAAATACGTTTGTTTTATATAGTTCTTGAACTATATCTAAAAAAGAAAGGAAATCTTAACAATATTCCTGTCAGAAATCACTGTGGAAATTTTCCTGTCAGTTTATCAGTCTGAAATGAGTTCCAGTAAGACAAATTCTCAAGACTCCAGCATCAAGAAAGAACTTCAGTCTCTGATAATTATAATCCAGCAACTTACTGATAAAATGGATACTAAAATAGACACCTTCATAGAAAAAACTACAAAACAAATAGACCTGTTACATACAGACCTGCAACAACAGAAGAACCAGATGGCAGGCATAGAAGAAGCTGTGAATGACATGGAAAATAGAATCCAAGAAGAGGAAATCAACATTGAGTTTCTGCTGAAACAAAATACACATTTACAAACAAAGCTGGATGACCTGGAAAATAGATCTAGGCGCAATAACATTAGGATTTTTGGACTGCCAGAAAATATTGAAGGTAACAATATTACTTCTTTTTTAACAACTTGGCTCCCTAAAACTTTAGACTTACCAGAAGCATTCTCTTTTGGTATCGAAATAGCACATAGATCTATAGCTAATACTAACTCTAACAAAAAAATCCTAGATCAGTTATAGTTAGATTTCTATCATCTTTTGATAAAGAGATGGTTCTTAAATCTGCTTGGGCTAAAGCTCCTGTTAAGATTAATGAGACAATTGTGCGTTTTGACAATGAATAATCTTCCATGGTAATAGCTAAAAGCAAAGTTTTTCTGCCACTAATAAGGGAGCTTAAAAAAGCACAGTTTAAAACACACCTTCTGTTTCCTGCCAAGCTTAAAATCTTCCTTCCTGATGGTCCTAAGGTTTTCAATGATTTACACTCTGCTTTACTGTTTGTCAAAGAAAAAAGGATTTTGGATAAAATAGAAGAAATGGAATGGGCTAGTTCTTCATTAAAGAGATTGGCAACTGAAGCTTCGTGGAAGACTTCAGAGAAGAAGAAGAGACTAAAAAACAAATGATTTGTTATATGTTTTTTTTTCTCTCTCATCATTTTAGTTCATTATTAATCTTTTTGAATATAGTTCCTGCATTTCCAGAAAGCCACAAATATTTTGGAAAAGATTTAATCAAAGTTATTCTCTATGTGCAAAGAAATGTTTTGTTTCATAACCAGTCAAAATACCTGAAGATTAAATGGCAAGCTGTGATTCAATTTGTTTCTCTTTCTGAAAAGAAGTAAGGTTAGTAATTTGATACATTTTTTATCTTTACCTTTTTTCCTTCTCCTTTTATTATTTTCTTTGTTTCAACAATGACATTCTATTTAGATTATGTAGTGGGTAAAGGGTGGGGAGGGCAGGAGAGAACAGTAATGAAAATATCATTAATAGAATAATAACATATTTATTCCTTGTAAAAGTTTTATAAGTTCTTCAAATGCTATTTCTAATTATACTTTCTTGATTATACTGCTTATGCCTGTTTGTAAATAATCTGTTATGCTTTAACTAATAATAATCAGAACTAAATAAGAGTAAATAATATGTTTTATTTTTAACTCTATTAATATAAACAGTAAGTAACATTCCATTGTATATACTTCTTACAGCTTTCTCTTACATTTTTTTATTTCTGCCTCACTCCCTTTTATTTTCTACTCTCTTTTTCTTTTCTTTATTAATATATAGAAATACTTTTGATTGTGTGGGCACAGTGAATAATAGGATTTGTATGAAAATTGAGTTGGGAGAAGAATGTTGAGTTTTATTGCTTGTTGGTAATTTTAGGCTTAATTTCACTTACATAGAGGCTGTAATGATCTGTGGAATACATTGTGAAGGTTTTGTCATGTTTAGATGCATTTACACTGCTAAATGAATGTTTGTCACTAGTTTTTAATAAGTTTCCCGCCAAAATGTTAAGAGAGACAATCTGAGATGTGGGCTGTCTCATGCACAGTGTTCATGAGTTACTTCAGAAGCTTCAGCTCACAGAATTCTCACAGAGAAACTGAAAGCAGTTAGTATAACCTTTGACATAGTTATCACACTGACACACCACAGATTCAGGAAAATACTCTATTGATAAAATATGTCAGTTATAATGTTTTCTTTCATAACCAGTCAAAATATCTGAAGATTTAATGGCAAGCTGTGATTCAATTTGTTTCTCTTTCTGAAAAGAAGTAAGAGGCTGTAATGGTCTGTGGAATACATTGTGAAGGTTTTGTCATGTTTACATGCATTTACACTACTAAATGAATGTTTGTCACTAGTTTTTAATAAGTTTCCCACCAAAATGTTAAGAGAGACAATCTGAGATGTGGGCTGTCTCATGCACAGTGTCCATGAACTACTTCAAAAGCTTCAACTCACAGAATTCTCACAGAGAAACTGAAAGCAGTTAGTATAACCTTTGGCATAGTTATCACACTGACACACCACAGATTCAGGAAAAATACTCTATTCATAAAATATGCCAGTTATAATGAGTCTAAATGATGTAGTTTCTTGTAGTAAGTAAATGTCTTATTTTAGAAGGCATAGAAAATGAAACATTTATTTAAATGTTTTTGAAAATCTACTTAACAGCAGCATAATAATCTGTGTTAAAAATTTGTGTTCCAAACATATACTTTACTATAACTCATTTAATTCTTCTGATTGACAAGCATAAATAATCTTATAACTCTATTCTGGAAGAAATGTCATGTGATATATTTTAAAGCAGTAGGTTAGCATGATTGTAAAATCTGGATACTAAAATGTGTTTGCTGTGCATTATTTTGTATAAAGCAGACAGATTTATTCTAGGGACAGCAAGTAGGATAGTGCTCAACAAAGACACAACTCAGTGAGATCAGATATATATATATATATATATATGGCTTTTTTTTTTTTAATAATGCAAGTGTTTCTGAGAATTTGCATAACTATGCAATATGATTTATAATAATTTTTATGAATACAATATTTTACTCTATTGACAATAATGAGTTTAAGTAAATGCTCATATACAAACAATTCAAGATTTTTTTTTGGAAGCTGTTAATAGTATTCACATGACAGAAAATAGATGCATCTTAATATATGTAATGTCTGAATCATATTAGCCAAAGTTTTTGATTTAAATGAATGTTAGAACCTAATTTTCTCTCCTCTTGATTTCTAACATCAAGATTATTTGAATGCTATTTGAATACAAGTGTTATATATTACATAGATCTATATAGTAGTATGAACAGTTTTTAAAAAAAAAAAAAGTTTATTTTAGTTTATATGATGCTGTTTTACCAAATGTGTAGTTTTGTCTTGATAGATAATTGAATTGAAAACTGTTAACCTCAGTTAAATATAACTAGTATTAAATTGATAAGGTGGTAGCTGAGGTACTGCTGCTTAGGGTAGGCGGTTAACTTGAGTAGTAAATACTACTCTAAGTTGGGGTTTTCAACACCAGGCTGGATGCAAGGTTTAATCCTTACATTATTTTCACTTGTTCATTGTTATATGTATATAGTTTTGACATCCACAATATATTTTGTACACTCATTGTCACTACAAACAAAATTGAATCCTATACAAAATCCCATAAGAGATTTAATAAATACAGCTATATTTAAAGGTACACCTAAAAGAGGAGATGTAACATTATTTATCTTGTTATTTGTTATTTCGATCATAAGATTCTTGAGTTTTAAAAATGCCAAATGACATCTTTAAAAGGAATTTCTTTAAACATTAATGGATTGAATAATCCGTGTAAAAGGGCAAGCCTAATAAGATACATTAATTTACACAAGGCCAATCTAGTCTTCCTGCAAGAAATCCATCTCTTGAAAAAAGATATTGATAAACTAGCCACTAATAAGTATACAGTATTGGTTAGTTCAGAGCACACTCAGAAAAAGAGGAGTGGCTATTTTATGGAATAAAAGTATGCCCATTCCTAAAACCATTAAGTCTTTTCAGGATGGCAAAGGAATGTTTTGTATGGTTACAATACAAATTAATGGGAAGACTTACACTTTAATTAATGTATATTGGATACCTGGAATTGGTATTAATACAGTGAAACATCATATTGATAAGATCATATCATTCTCTATAGGGGATATTATTTTAGCTGGTGATTTTAATTGTATACTACATGAAAGTGATACTACCACTATAAGGAAAAGAAGAATTACATCTAATGCAAAACATTTAAATGATTTTGCTAATTCTTATCATTTGAATGATATTAATAATCAGATAGATTCAAAATCATTACCATGCACCTTTTTTTCTAACAGATACAAAACTTATTCAAAAATAGATAGGGTCTTTATTTCTAACCAGATGGTAACAGATTTAATTAATTCCAAAATCATTTCATGTCCTATATCTGATCATAACTCAATTGTTTTTGAATTCATGATAAAAAATACTCATAATGTTCAGATCAAAAGGATACCAGCATACTTAACTCAGCTAAAAGAATATAAAGAATATATACTTTCAGAAGTACAACAGTTTCTAGACATAAATAATACTCCTGAAGTCTCCATTGTCTATGTTTGGGATGCCTTAAAATCATATCTATATGGACAAAGTATCAGCTGGTATAATAATAAAAGGAAATCTTGGGATAAGGAATTGTTAGATATTCAAAGTAAATTAGACTCTTATAAACATAATAATAAAGAAAATATTATGGACAAGAAAGTTATTGAAGAAATAAACAAACTAAATGAGAAATACAAAGAAATTTTAACTCATAAAGTTAAAATAACTTTAGAGAAATACAAGTTTTTGTCTTATTCAATAAGCCCCAAATATTTACATAGACTTAAAAATAAAACAAAAAGATTGAATATACAAAACCATATCAAAGAAATCTTTTCTCTAAGGAAAAAGAAGAATGTTTCTAGTATACCAGAAATACTGGATGAATTTAGAAATCACTTTCACAAGATTAACCATAACAACATTAACATGGAACCTAAAGATAAAATAAAGGAGTTTATAACCACAAACATGAATAAAAAGCTTAATAAACAACAGATTAAACTATTGGACAAGAGTATTTCATATACAGAAGTTATTACACAAATAAATAAGCTTAAATCAAACAAAGCACTGGGTAATGATGGTATTATACCAGAGATATATAAAATCCTTTCTAAAACTACATATTCATTAATACATAAGGTTTTTATTTTGGCCCAAACTGAGTTAATAACCCCCCCATCTTGGCAATATACATTTATTTCACCAATTTTAAAACCTAATAAAGATCCAACTAGATGTTCTTCATATTGACCTATCTCATTACTTAATGTTGATTATAAAATGTTTATGAGTATTTTTGCTGATAGATTGAAGACAATCATCCCCGGCATTATAGATATAGATCAGACGGGCTTCATTGTAAATAGAAATACTTTTGATAATATAAGAAGAACTTTAACATTAATAGATTTTGCAAATAGGAAAAAGAAAGATTTAACACTTATTAGTCTTGATATAGGTTCAGCATTTGAGTCAGTAAGTTGGGACTATCTGTTTACCTTACTGAAATGCACAAACTTCTCTGATGCATTTGTAAATTTAATTGAGCATTTATACAAAGGAACGCTGGCTTATATTAAGGTAGGAACATATGTTTCACAAAAAATACCCATTCTTAAAGGTACAAAGCAAGGATGTCCACTTTCTCCACTATTATTCACTTTAGTAATGGAGCCTTGGGCTAATTTGATTAGAAACAGTACTGACATAGAGGGTTTTGAAATAGACGAAAATACAACATCAAAATTCAACTTTTGCAGATGATGTTCTAATTACATCAGCAGGATCTAATTCTTCTATGCAGTCTTTATTTGATAAAATGATGAATTTTAAAAGTATTTCTGGTTTAATATTCAATGAAGAAAAACTAAAATACTACCTATATATACACGAAAAAATATTCTCATTAGTGATTTTACTAAATATGTACCCAATTCAGGTCAGATAACTTATTTAGGTATAATACTATCTAAAGATATTAAATCTATTATATATAATAACTATAATACCTGTTTTCTTAATATACAAAATCTTTTTAATACCTGGAATAATATGTTTTTACTATGGAGGAGAGACTTACAATTATTAAAATGATAATATTCCCCAAGATTTTATACTTAATACAATCAATAATACTTTCACCTACAAAAATAATTATCAAGAAACTGAATACACTAATGTTAAATTTCTTATGGGCACCTAATAGACCTAGGATTGCATTAAAGAAACATACTAATAGCTGGTCTCAAGGGGTATTTCTTTTCCAGACTTTAATTTATATATTATCTCTTCTATTATAAAAGTTATTACTTTATTAATAGATCAGTCATATATCGCAAAATGGAAAGATTATTAGGAGCTAATTAGTATGCACTTCATGAAAATCTCCTTAACACATAAAAATATGATTGTAAATAACTCCATGTTGTGGTTGCTAAAGGAATTTTGTACTTCACCTATTACACCTAAACATATGGTTTGTTACCCATTAAATATTATTATTAGTTATCGTAACTTTATATTCATGCACCCTAAGTATAGGGAATGGAATTTTATTGTATTCCCTATAATGTATACTCAGGGTATGCTTATGTCATCTACTTCTGAAGGAGCTCATTTAGCTATAGATAATGATCTAAAGTACTGGTATCAGCTGATATCTGATAATAAAGTATTTCTTAAAACAAGAATTTGATCTAAGAGAAACTTGCTGGTTAGATGTTCAGATCTTTAGACAACATCTCATTGATAGACTAGATCTAATGTCTATAACAGTTAAAGAATCTATTCCAAAACTGATTGATTACTTGATATTAAATTTACAGCATAAAGTTTCTGATAAAGGTAAACTTTCATATATACATAAAATTATCAGACAAGAAACTTTTTACAGTGTAGATTCATACTGGAATTATTTCACCTCTATTAATGGGGACCCACCAACTCAACAAGATAAACAATATATATTGGAATCTGCTTATAGAACTACATCTTCCATTGTCTAGAGACTTTATACATGGAAATTTTTACATAGATCTTTTATACACCTTTGATGATGAATAAAATAAATAATAAAGATAATCTATGTAAGAGATGTAATGTAGAAATTAATGCTGACTGGGCTCATATGTTTTATGACTGTATGAAGTTGAAAGAATACTGGAAGTCAATTAATGAATTTTTGCAGGCTCTTTTACAGATAATTTCATTATTTCTAAGTCTCTTATATTATTCAACACACCTGTACCTCAATGTGTTAAAAGATTAAGCTTCCCTTGTTATGGTCTATCCTAGCAGTGGCCAGGAAAATAATAACTAGAAATTGGATTTCAGATACACCTCCTTCGCTCAATGAATTTAAAAATGTTATGAATATAATGTGCCATATGGAAATAAGCACAATTAGAATGAGAACAACTAGAAAAACATCATATTATATTGTATGGGATAATTTACAAAATTTGTTAAAAAAATTCTAATTTCAATAGCACGGTATTTTAGTTTAATTAATTGATCTTATTGTAGTGGATGTCTTTGTAAATACTTTAGTTGTTTTGTTGAATATTATAATAATACCTATTTTTAATTACTTGTATAAAATTGTTATGATATTTCTCTTATATGTTAAAACAATAAACCTGTTTTGAAAAAAAAAAGAGAGAGACACTATGGATAAATAATCATTCAAACCTGGTTCCTTTCCTGCCTCCAGGCTCACCTGCCACCATAGTTCTTTACTTTCAAGGATGTCTTCCCACGGGCCACCCCTAATATCTATTTTGATTTGCTCCAATATTAAAAACTTAAAACTATATTTGTTACATGTTTAACTGTGTTTAAAAAGAGCATTGGTTTCCTTTCCTTTACTAATATCATATGTATGTTCATAAATTCTTTTTTTCAAACTTCTTTCCGTCTTCCCTATATAAAAGGACTGACATCCTTGACATACCACTAAATATACCATTCTGTTAGAATCACAATTATAAAAACCTTTACTTGTGATTTTCCTTCCTCTACTTTGTATATATACTTCATTTGTATTCATAATGTAGGGACACTGTTGGTATTTGCCACATTTATAGGTTCTTTCCTTTTATTGTTGTGTTCTGAAATATTGTACCCTATTTTTTCTATCATCCTTTTCACATTGGGTGCATTTTTATATATTATTTTAGGTTGTATCTTTTTAATTTCATCTATGTCAGTTAGGGTGGAGAAGGTATTCCATTCCCTATCCAATACTTTCCTCAAATTCTTATTTACCAAGTTGTATTCCACCACTAAACTCTTTTGATAACCTTTCTCTAAATTTATTTCCTCACTATTCATTAACCATAAATGCCTATCTAGATCTATCCCTTTTATGGGGTAAAATATGTGTTCTCTTCCTTCCTCTACCTCCCCTTCTCATTTTTTCCACCAAATCTATTGGGTACCCCCTATCCTTGAACATTTTTTCTAATTTTTCACATTCGTCTTTAAAGTCAGTTTGATTACTGGTCATTCTAGAACCTCTTACAAACTGACCCTTCACAATGTTCTTCTTACAATGTAAGGGGTGCCCACTATCATAGTGCAGGAAGGAATTTACATAGGTGTCTTTCCTATACACCTTTGTTTCAAATTGACCATCTTTCTTATATACTTCTACATCTAGGTATTTTAAGGTCTCTGAATTAATAGTGTATGTAAATTTTAAAAACTTAGTAGTTTTATTAATGTATTGGAAAAATTCCATGAAAGCTTCTTCTCCTCCCGTCCAGAACATAACTATATCGTCAAGAAACCTCCGGTATAATAACCAATATTTTCTGTAAAAGGAATTAAGCACATATTTTTCTTCCCATTTGCTTAAAACAATGTTTGCAAAAGTAGGTGCACATGCTGCACCCATGGACACACCATTTGTCTGTTGGAAAAATTCTCCTCCAAATAAAATAAAATTATTTTTTAAAACCATGTCCATGAGTGCAACAGAGCTAATTTTTTCTTCTTGTGTCAATTTTTTGTCATCAAAAACACTCTCTTCAAATATCTCCATTCCTTCTTCATAGGGTATACTGGAAAACAAATCTATTATATCTATTGTAATGAAAGGCAAGTCCTCCTTATAGTATTCTATCTTTATTTCCTTCAGTAAGTCCCAGGAATCTTTCAAAATCACCTCTTTGTTCACCCAGATATGTTTTGTTTTTAAATCCACAAACTTGGCAAGTGGTGTTGTTTTTGACCCTTCGGCCGATACTATGGGTCTTAATGGGGGGTTCTCCAAGTTTTTATGAATTTTTGGTATTCCAAAAATCGTCGCAATTCTTGGTTTTTTAACTTCTAAGTATCTAAATGTTTTTTCATTAATAACTTTCTCAAGTAGTAAATCCTGTATAATCAAATCAATTCTACTATAAGCTCTATTCACTTCATTTTTAGATACTATTTTATACTTTGTTTCATCTCTCAATATACCATTCATTTTCCCTTCATATATTATTTTGTCCATTACTACTATCCCCCCTCCCTTGTCCGGTTTCATTATTCTTATAGAGGTATTACTTTTCAAGTATTTTAATACTTCTTTTTCTTCAAAACCTAAATTCTCATATCTTGTATATCTTTTGTTGTTGTTAAGATTCTGGGTCTTTCTTATCTCCCTTTCCATTACCATTTCAAAGTTTTTGATCTGGGGAATTAGTGGTGGATTGAAGGTAGATTTTCTAGTGAGGTTACCTTCTTTAGTATTATTCCTATTGAAACCTGCTCTTGAAGCTAGAACTTCTAAATTTAATTTTCATGTGAAAAGTTTCAAGTCTAATAAGGTGTTTGTAACATCACTTTATTAAGGGGTATGTATTTTAACCCTTTACTAAATAAATTAAAATAACCTTTTGTTAAAACTAAACTACTAAAATTATAAATAGTAAAATCCTGTAATGTATTCCTAATATTGTCTGTCACTGTAATTTCTTGTATTTGGTCTAATTCTGCTTGGGCTGGGGTACATTTGGATACTGTCTCCCCTTCCCATTTCTCCCCCCCCCATGTGAAAATTTCTTGGCTCAAAATATACAGAATCTTGTCTTCTTCTATCATGTTCTAATGGGGGAAATTCTTCATCATAATTTTCATTGTACCATTTACTATCATCCCTATATTTATTCCAATTTCCTTTATAATTACTTCTATCTGACCTAACTGGTGGCGGCCCAGGGTAACTAGTGTTAGAATCATACTCACTAATGTCCCTTTTTAATTTGCCCATTTTCCTTTCAATAATGTCTTCACATTTACCATCAATGTCCTTCCTCACCTTAAAATATTTTTCTTTTTCTTCTTTAATCCCAAAAAACATGTCTTTCTTAATACATGCATCTAATTCATCAATTTCCTTTTTCAACACAAGCTGTTTTCTATCATTTTCTTCTATAATCAGCTTTACTATTTCTAATCCACATTTGTTACTGCAGATAAGTAGTTTGAGTAGTTACATGCTGTCTAAACCTCTCTGCAGTTCATGTAATGCAACCAGATGTCAGCAGATCAGGTAGATTAGATGGCTACACACCGTCTGGTTAGGTGCTGCTTGCTGTCTGAGTTCACTTATTATAACCTAATTTTCAATACTTAGTGTTTTATTCACTATCAAATAACTGCCTGCAAATGTTAATACAAGTATAATTCAACTTATTTAGCACTGTGCAATGTATCTTAGTGAAAGCAGTCACAACGATCACACTACTATGACTTCTGTATAGTATAACTTTGCAAGCTATTGTTATACTTAATATTGTGGATATGGATACATCTACACCAAGGCTGTAACTGAAAAAAAGAACATTGGACTAGCCCACTTACCCAGTTAACAAAGTTTTAGAAAACAAATAAGTAAAAATACTCTAGCAATCAGCCACTATTTCATAAAGAAATGCTTACCAACTTCCCTTCACTGCCTTTAAAACTTGCATTTTCCTTGATTTATCTCATGCACTGTAACTTAAAATTAGTCTGCAGTGCATCAGTTCACTTTCCCAGCTAAGAAGTGTATAATGACCAGTGGAGACATATATTGTGATTTAACAGTGGTTTATTACACAGCCAGTATGAGTCTAGCTGCATGCACATTCACAGCTTGCACATAACTGAGCTTGCTTAACACCACCTTACCTCAAGTGTTTCCTTAACTACATTAGCTGTCAAGGTACAACAATCACTGTTCTACATCCTCCCTCTTTAACTTTGTTCTTGATTCTAAATACATGAATACATTTACTTTAGTATTTTCTGTAAACACATGCTAGAATTAAACATTATATTAACAGTTCAGCATGGCCGGTCCAATTTCAAATCCAAGTCACTGTGTGTATTTAGGATTGGATTTACAGATTCTTCCTGCTCGTGTCACATACAGAATTTAATTTGAATTGAAAACAATAATTGCCTTTAAAGGTGTATTTGGGACCAAAGCATTACTTTGTATTTCAGGACCATTTGAATAAGCTGGCCTATTTTCTTGAAGCTGATTGGCTAGCGATTCACTCAAAGAACTTGAACAGTCAGTACACTCGGTATGTTGTGGATTTGGCTCTGGGACAGGCAATATGTGTCTACGATTTCTTCAGTAGTCTACTCCTTTGGACTGAATTATACAGAAATGTGGTTCAGCACAAATATCCTTCAGAATACCTACATAATCATGACCTTTTGAAGTCTGCATTCTAACCACTTCATCTTGCAACAATGGTTGGAGAGGCCCACTGGTTTTTGTCATAAAACAATTTCTGAGAATGACGGTTTCTCGATAATTGAGCTTTGACTACCTTATTACTCTTTGACGTAGGCACAAACAGCTGTTTGATGATTGGAAGAGATATCCGTGTTTGTCTGGACATCAGTCTTTGAGTTGGTGAGTCAAGTGTTTGGTCACAAGGAATGTTTTAAAGATTTAGTAAATCAAGGAATACATCAGTTCCATCTCTTTCAGACTTGCCCATTAAGTGTTTTGCACTGTGGACTGCACGCCCAGCCTGTGACTATCAGGAATGCTGGTTACATGAATAAAGTCCCAAGATGCCACAAAGTCTTTAAATCGTTGACTAGTGAATTGTGTACAGTTATCTGAGATTACTTTATGTGGGCTTCCATGGACTGAGAAGTGTCTTTTTAATTTTGTAATTAATGTGCTAGAGGACAAATCAAGGAGTAGATAAACAAAGAAAAAATAATAACTGCTAACCTACTGTGAAGATAAAAAAGCTGTCCAGAATGCCATGACAATGCCACAACAAATTCTTTAAGCTGCTTTAATCCAATGCACGCATTTCATTCGGCTCTCTGTTCGAACTTCTTCAGACAATAAAAACTAGTGAATCAAAACATAACATTTAAAACAGCCCCTTAGAGGGGCACATACTACATCATCTCCTATCATAGTATACATAATAAATCATTCATACATATCGGCTAAACTCCACCCATTGAGTCCATTCACTACACCACATGGGAAGGAAACAATGGACAAATTGGTTACTACTTGCTTTCGTTGCATTCGCAATGGTCTCAGTAAAGAAATCATGATTACTGGAACACATGCTTGAGTAAATTGTAAAATTTTTAAAAATAAATAAAATACACCAAGGCTAAATATCCTCATAAACTTCTGGTGTGGGAACATCACCCTTGATGGCATCCAGTAATCCATATTCATTTATTAGGCTTGATGTTTCCCGAACACCCCAGTTAGTTGCATCAAGGCTCCGCCCATTTGTTCCGTTCATGACTTCTAAAGGAATGAGAAACTTGGGCGGGTAGGATGTCACTCACTTGCATTACTGTTAATGCTACTTACTGTCCCATTTCGGATAAACTTGAAATGCATATGATGAAATCAATAATAAAGCAGTAATCAAATTAATAAAATAGTGCAACAACTATTGCTGCATCTGTGAATATTAAAAAACAGATTACATTAACCTAAAGGAACCATGGAAAGCCCTATTAACAATTAATAATCAGACCTACATTATTCGGGAGGGTAATCAAACATCAAGTAGAAGGGGTATATGCATACATACTCTTAAGGCATGCACATGAAAAAGCTACTAATCTACTAAGCTATTGATAAGTAGACATGTAACCTGGAAGGCATGTAGTACCTGCGAGTTTAAAAACAAGTTAATGAAAGATACATGCCTAATACTCCTAGTAGTATACATAAACAGAATGGACAATGAGAACACTGTGGAATAACTATAATTTCCAATCAACAAGCCCATTGACTATATTCACCCATTCCTAGTTTGTCCCATCCAATTTTAATTACTGTGATAAACTACACTTTACAAGGGAAAATCACCAAGTTGGTGCTTGAGTACAAAATCTCCAAATATGTTGCACCACTAAATACATAGTGCTTGCACTTAAACCATGCAGAATAATTCTAGAAAATAGTATATATTTAAACCAAAGGACACCATAAGTGATTTATAATTGACATGCTACATAAATTCAACCAGATGTTCTTTAAAGATTAGCTTCCCAGGCTATTCAACTTTAAAATGCACTTGATTAAGCAGGCATCGTTCAATGATTACAATGTCCAGTCCCATGCAATGTGCCTGGCCAGGATGAGGTGAGAGTGTGGTAAGTAGGGAAATATCATAGTAATAACTTAATACATAATGTAATCTTATAATAAATTAGTTACTGAGTTTGCAGTCTTAACAGTCATGTATGGCATACCTGGAACATGTAACATGTTTAGTAATGTGTCACTGCCTAACTGAAATTGTAATGCAAGTTAAATCAGGTAACCATGCAGTATTGTGTAGTATAGCTTCCAAACATCAGTTAATGTTGTGGTCTACCAATATTAAGAGTCACTGTTCTGGTCTGCCTATTGTCTAAAATATGCTGTAGGTTGCACTCAATTAATGGACAGGGTATATGGGTTATTTATTAGATGTCTTACACAGCTGTCCATGGTTAACATGCCAGGCTTGATGCAACATTAATCAATAAAATCTAAATGGTCATAGTGATTTGTTATGTAATGTTTTCAAATAAAAAATGTTTACTATTCCTGTATTCACTGCATGTGTGCTGTAATCTGACATCAGTCAACTGTGAAATGTAAATGAATAAAGAATGCAGCAAAAACTGTCTGAAATAAATGTAAGTGCATTACCCAGAATAAGGTTCAAGCCTGTGTTCTACTCATTTTGTCTGACAAAATGCTGTACATTCCACCAGGTAATGAACATGGTATATGTGTAAGGTTACTTATGTCCTGGACTGCTGTCCATGTGTCTAAATGTGTGTAAATGGCAGATTTTAGGGAGCAATTTCAATACAGTTAAATCAGACACATGCTTTGATAAGTAATCTTTTCAAATAAGTGGTTAGGTCAACAGACCTACATAGCCATACACATGTGTAACTGTCAGATTTCATGTGACATTAATCATTAGAGTGTAAAAGGAGACGATGCTTTGATAACTGCTATATTCAACTAAAGTGCTCATTATTCATGTGTTCACTGCACTTAGTTTTCAATGTGATACCGCACACAGCTATGCATGCGTGTAAATGTAGGATTTCATACAAAATGTTGCAATAAAAGCCATAACGGAGAATAGTGTTTTGCGAATTCATGATATTGAAATAAAGTGCACATAATTCCTGCAGTCACTGCCTGTGGGTTCTATTCCCTTGGCAGCCAGCTAACAAATAAACAGCTGTCTAGTGTACTTAGTGTACATGAACATAACTCTCAATTGTCATGCTTTTGAAGAATGTAATCAGTAGTGCCCTATATGACTGCCCCTTGATTAGCAGATGCATGACATTACTTGGAATGCAATATATTGGCAAATCCATTTACAGAAAACCTTTGTAGTAATGTATGAGCATACTATGTAAAACAGTTCCCTGTAGTTGTGCCTGTGTACCAGCATTTGTTGGTGTTTGTCCCATAATGTTCCATGTTAACAGGTTGAGAGGTATGTATGTGCAACTTCGCCTATGTGAGAATTTCACTCACTGTACTACCAGCTAAAATTGCACATCTGTAGAAGTATGTATTAATAGTCTATGTATTAATGTTACCTACAAAGTTACTACTGGTATGTTTTTCTCTCTCTCTCCCCACCCCTTATCTTCTTTAATTTATTAATGTTATTTATTATTATGATTTGATATAATACAGTATATTATTTGTAATTAACTGTTATGTTGGTCTTTTGTATTATTTCAGACTGGTTTGCTCTTAACATACTTTCCTTAATTGATAAAAACAGAGCCAAAAGAACAATTGTTATAAAAGCATAAGCAAGCAGCCCCCTGAAGTCAAGAGGCAATAAATCCAGGCTGAGAATATATCCAAAGATATAAATAAAGTCCACAGAAGATAAATCAGGTACCAGTTTAATAGAAGACACAAGCGCTTTCACATAGCTTCATCAGGTGTAACCATTTCATCTAAAAACACACCTTTATACATGCATTAATTGATCACATGACTGAAACTTTTAAAGAGACAAAACTCATTTTATACTAATATAAAATAAACAAATAACTAAATACAAATAACAAATACAAATGCCAATAAAAATGTATAAACAGATGAATTATATATATATATGTAAATATAAATATGAGTACTACTATTAAAATGTAGCTTAAATAAAACTCAAGTGCCTAAAAAGTACATCTCCTATTTAGTGGTCTGTTACGTAATATGGGCTTGATAGGAACACATTCATTGAGACCATGTTCTTTATGGGATCTCAGTCTAACTATCCATTTTGCTTCTGTCTCTTCAGTTTTAACTCTCACATCACC
This sequence comes from Protopterus annectens, assembly GCF_019279795.1. Classification (NCBI taxonomy): domain Eukaryota; kingdom Metazoa; phylum Chordata; order Ceratodontiformes; family Protopteridae; genus Protopterus; species Protopterus annectens. The sequence goes on along the minus strand of NC_056732.1, from coordinate 287,138,618 downwards.
CCCTCTATTATTCTCATAGATAACAGATAGAACTCTGAAAGTAAATTTATGATGTTCACCCATGGTGCTAATATGTTTTGCCAAAGCATTGATTCTAGACTTCTTTCTAATGTGATATAGGTGCTCTCTCATTCTCTCTCTAAGAGTTCTGTCTGTCTTGCCTATATAGAAGCAATGACATTGTTGGCACTCAGCCAGATAAACAACATGTATGGTCTCACAGAGAAACCTACTATGGAGTTTAAAGGCACACGACCTTGTGGTCACTGTCCGCAGTGCCCACACATAGATACTTCTATAATATTTCATCACCCTGACACAACAAGAACATTTGATATCAGGGTAAGTGCCACTTGTGAGACCATACATGTTGTTTATCTGGCTGAGTGCCAACAATGTCATTGCTTCTATACAGGCAAGACAGACAGAACTCTTAGAGAGAGAATGAGAGAGCACCTATATCACATTAAAAAGAAGTCTAGAATCAATGCTTTGGCAAAACATATTAGCACCATGGGTGAACATCATAAATTTACTTTCAGAGTTCTATCTGTTATCTATGAGAATAATAGAGAGGGTGATGTGAGAGTTAAAACTGAAGAGACAGAAGCAAAATGGATAGTTAGACTGAGATCCCATAAAGGACATGGTCTCAATGAATGTGTTCCTATCAAGCCCATATTACGTAACAGACCACTAAATAGGAGATGTACTTTTTAGGCACTTGAGTTTTATTTAAGCTACGTTTTAATAGTAGTACTCATATTTATATTTACATATATATATATATATATATATATATATAATTCATCTGTTTATACATTTTTATTTGCATTTGTATTTGTTATTTGTATTTAGTTATTTGTTTATATTATATTAGTATAAAATGAGTTTTGTCTCTTTAAAAGTTTCAGTCATGTGATCAATTAATGCATGTATAAAGGTGTGTTTTTAGATGAAATGGTTACACCTGATGAAGCTATGTGAAAGCGCTTGTGTCTTCTATTAAACTGGTACCTGATTTATCTTCTGTGGACTTTATTTATATCTTTGGATATATTCTCAGCCTGGATTTATTGCCTCTTGACTTCAGGGGTCTGCTTGCTTATGCTTTTATACTTTCCTTAATGTTATTTATTGTTGTGTCCTTCATAATATTCCTTTATATGTCATTTGATTAATCAATATTATCTTCCACTATCTTAAAAATAAAATTTGGTTATTTCTTTTGTTGCTTTATGTTATAATTAATTTACTACAGTGGGAAAAGGCCGTTTCTTGGCGTTCCACCTATCTTGGCTCCCCTGGCTGTGGCACTGAGGCCCAGCAGATCTGGGCCACAGCCAGGTGGTGCCCCCTCTCCTGCCCCTGCACATCCTCCAGCATTAAGTAGTTTTACCCCACAGACTGGAGCTGCCCCACCTCTGGAACTGGAGGTGTAGGGGGTGATTTCATCACCCATGTGGAACTTCCAGGTATGATACGTGGGTTGCTGTGCTGAACAGTCTGTGCATGCCTACGCTGGAAGGAGAGCATGCTGTCCATCTTGGTTGGGTGACCTTACCCCAGATGCCAGCATCCACCACTGCCACCACAGGACCAGTGAAGGAGCAGTGCTGACAGTCCCATGGGTGAGGACTTGAGTCGCACTGCTACTGTGTGTAGCGCTCATGGGACTGGGATTCCACAGCACTCTCCCCAACCAAGTTGTACACCTCCATCTTGTGTCACATACCAACTCTGTCTGCTGTCTTTTCTGTCTTGTTTGTCTGCAAAAGCTTCCTCACCTTCTCAACTTATGTCCTTTACAAGTACCCATGTCTCTTCCCCAGCATTCCACTCTCACCTTTAAAAAAAAAAAAATTGGCACCTGTCCCAAACAAAAAATTTCATCCCATACATAGCTCTCCATATCTCACACATGTCCAGTGGATACACTTAATTTGGTCCAATTGGCTTGACAATGCGCTTTTGTTGTCATCATCCCTCTCTGGGGATGACACTCCAAATTCAGCTAAAAAATCTGTGAAAGTGCACAGTTGTTGCTGTTCAAGAAATAGATAGCTATAGTTATACAGCTGCCCTGCACATCCTTACCTGCCTTTCACTATGTTTTGCCCCCTGCTTGTACCCCATTTCATCACTGTTGTATTTCCTCATTTTTCTTTTCTTTAAAGATTTTTTTGAGTGACATGGTGTGGCACACTGCATCACTTACCTATGCTAAATAGCGCTACATTTATATATGCTTTTGAAACAATATTAATCACATTCAAAAAGTACATCTGCACCCTATTTCAGAGGACAATCACACCTGCAGAACAGTGGATCAACCCACCAAGTCACACAGCTGCTAATTAATACAGGTGGTTTAATCAAAACATAGTAATGCTCAAGTTCCCATCATTAAGTGTGATGAAGTGATGCTGCACATTGCACTGCACTGCCCAAATCAGCTAAGAGATTAATAGAAAAATAGTACTGTAATTGGCACTCTAGCAGAGAAGTACATCACTATAAGACCACGCACATAGCTGTAAGTGAGGTATCTTATAGCAGGTAACCCTGCAATTATATGTACAACATGTAAGAATACACTTGCTAAAACATTAATGGAAAATAGTATTTTAACTGGGACTCTGGTATACAATTATAGTAATCTGAAGCCATACACATAATAATAGATGTAAGTGCAGTATTTAACAGCAGATAATTATATAATGATAACTACATGTAAAATACATCTGCTCTAACAGTAACCCTGCAGCTCAGTCTGTAAAATGCATTGAAAAACTTACTTTTTGGTACACATGGTCCTGGGATCAATTACAGCTGCATCTAGCAATGAAAATACATGTATCTGGACATCATCATTATAAATTGTGATATGTATGTCTGTCTTATCACCTATTTATCCAGCAAAGACAGTACAGTTGGAATGGCTGCATAATAATAATATAGGTCAAAGGTCTACAGATAGGACCACTCTTCACCAGTCCTAGTACAACACTGGAAAGTGCAGAGAATGTCAAGGCATGCATTAGCCTGAATTCCCAGAGGATGTTGAAGTGTGTTCTGAAATCATGGCCCAGAAATATCAGACTGCAGACCACAATGATTTGCTGGTGATATCACACACAACCACAGCTGCACAAGTAATACACATATATGGAGGTTGAGTTGGATGCAAGGGTGTGACATCATGGTTATTGTACCCCCTACCTTTTACTAGGACACACCAAGCATTTTGCCTTGTATTGTGTTACTGATACCGTTGGCTGACATACTTACCTGAAACACATACTTTAATTCTCAGTGGGGTGGGTACCCTCACCTTGGCTCTGCATATACAACAAGGCTGCCACAGATTCCACACTTACACTTAAAGCTTGTTGTCCTGCAAAGTGTTCACCCTCTCTACCTATGCCTATTGCCTGCAGCATCACTTTCAGCTTCAGCCTGTAGCAAACACATTTGTATGTAAAAAGTAGCTGCTACAGACATTCTCTCTGCCATGGTATAGTATATGTACACCAGTAATTTACACCCCAACTTATGAGAAAGGGGCTGTAATCTAAATTGTGGCCTTATATCTTATTCATTGGTTGCATGGAATCGGCTGATTATACTGCAAAACAGCTGTGCTGGCTGCAGTTATCATTTCAGAAGCACAGAGGCAATCCCTTGCTAATGAAAACCATGTTAAAAAAGCAAACAGCTAGCTAATGGAACCATTGTGTATGAGAGTTACTTCACAGGGTAAAGTCATCTGCACATTTATATATCTGTACCTTTCAATGGAGGAGTATTGTACTCCATCAGGTATGTAACCATTTTATTTCCAACATGATGCATATGTTTTAAGATACTTAGAGGAAATGGGGATTAGATCATTAAGCTTTTTCTTAGAACTGTAATGATGACGTGTCATTGAGCTCCAAATGTGTTATACCTACACAGGAGCTAGAGTACAGTAAGGGTAGAATGCTTTTTGTTAATTAGGTACATTGCTCTTCTGAAAATTTCCCTTGATAGCAGTTGTAATACTACACTGATATTTACTTGACACTGTTGTTTTTATATAATATAAGGGGTATTAACACCTAGGGGCCACAGTTTAATGGACTTCTGTGTTGGGTGAGTGATCATACATCAGTATCTGTCATGGCACAAACAGGTACTATCCTAGTTGCATCCACACCCTTATTATATTTGAATAGTGCTGAATATGAGATATGTAATCAAGCAGTGAATACTGGTAGCCGTCCTTTATTGCTGTATCTCTACGTACTGTACTCCCATGTATGTGATCCTGACATGTGTTCCCACTTTGTTGTCTTTTAGGAAATATGTATCCCTGTCGTAGGGTCCCTTTTACAGATGCTGAAAATGACATCATCCTGGAGGCCTTGCATCAACACCATCAACTCCTGCTGTCTAGGAAAAGCCAACTAGGGAAGAGGGGGCAGCACTGTGTGCTGACTTGGTTTGAAATGTGAATGCAATTGGTCACCAGAGCAGGTCATATGAGCAGGTTCGACACCATGCCATCGATATGATCAATGCCGCATGCAGAAGAGCAGCAGACATGCCAGGGATTGTGATGTTGCTGGTGGAGGGCGGCCTGTGGTGAAACAACCACTGTCTGCCACTAAGGAATTCCTGCTAAACCTAGGAACACAGGACAGATCCCAGGCATCCATCACACTGTATGCTGTGGATGTGGATACCACCATTTCCGTGCAAAAGGACCATCCGGGTATGCTTATTTGGATCAGCATTGGAATACTGCAGTATTCAGTGTGTCAGGGTGTACATAGTTTTATGTGGGTGTCAGGTATTTGTGGGGAGGGGAGAAGGCTAGTTGCAGTTTGAATCTTATGCTCAGATAGTCACCAACATAATTAACATAGTAGTTACTGTAAATGTGAGATAATTAGATGTATTAGCCTGTTATAGTGCAACATGTGGTGCTGTGTATATTACCTCTCCCTCAAATTTTCACAGGACCATCAGAAATTGGATGTGTCCATGCTCCTGTTCCTGGTAAGCACAACACTGTTTTGTTAGAGATGTATATTTAGTGCAATGTATTCATTAAAGTGTTATCCCAGGCATGCAGGCTGGATTGATGTACTGTCTGCATGATTGCCAACTGTACAGATATTTTCCAACTGAACATAGTTTAGAGTCATACCTATGCCTTGTAGGTGTGACCACATTGATAGATTCAACAGTATTTTCAGGACATTACAGATTGCCATATGTGTCATCTGTGCAGAGTTTTGCCAAATGTCAACAGAGTACATCATTGTCACTCATGAGATTCTTGATTAAAGAGCTTTTTATTTACAAGTAACTACGGATGTTTGTTAGAAAATGATGTCCTCATGTCCTAGTATATGGGGTTGGGGGTTAAACAAGTCTGTAAGACTGACAGCATTGTATACAGCTTAACATATACTGCAAGATAGTACTGCAGAGCATAGTAGTGCAGGTGCTAATGCACTGGTTTTCCCTTTTTATCACAGGTGACTGGGTAGTTGATCTCTGTCCCCTTCACACTCTGATGTCAGTGTCTCTTCTGATGATGATGGTAGCCAAAATGAGGCACAGGTGGGGGTTGTTGGGGCTGAATCTGTCCCAGAGGTTTGCATCCCTCTTCTGCCATCATTATCACCATACACAGGCAGTATATCTATGCATACCCTGAGGCCCCAGATACTGGACAGTCAGAGGGTGAGAACGTTGAACAGGAAAGTGTGGCTACTATGGCTGCAGAGAGTGTTGATACTGGCCATAGCCAAAGAGATAGAGAGGTTCCCCACAAGTGGCTTGATAGGGCTGCTCGTAGGAGGCATGCTGTCCTTCCACCACCTGTTGCAGGTGTCTCGCCATGTATCACTCGGTGTATGTTTAGGGCCACCATGGAGGCACAGGCATGTTCTGAAAAGAACTCCAGATGAATGCTCAAGGTTATGTATGGATGCAGCACAGTCTGACATCTGTGACTGCCTCCACCACATTGCTGATACCCTGGATCAGTTGATTGATGCAGTGGAAAGACATTGGTCTGAGACAGATCACAGAATATCTGTCTTGGAATGCATATTGGCTGTGATAGAACATCTGGTTGGAGTTGAGCATCAGACTCGTGGACATAGGTCAGCAACTACATCTGCTGAGAGTCCACATGGCCATGCACAATCATGCTCCCATAGTGGCAGTACATCCAGCACTCCAGAGGGGAGTGTGTTATCCACACCAAGATGTGCTCATGGTCCTGGTGATTTCTGTGGAGGACATGGTCCTACCAGTCAGCAGTCACCCTCAAGTAGTAGCCCCACTTCTGATCTTGGGCATGGAGGTGCCAGTGCAGCTCCTGGCAGAGCCAGTTCCCATGTTTGTGACAGAGATGGTGAACTGTAAGCTCTACCATGCAAGGTTCAAAGCTGTCCAACATACAGACATGTAGGGCTACCACTGAGCGTGACTGTGTACACACAGACACTCACACACCACTGTCACAATCAGGTCACTTACAGACACACATAGCACATTTCCATGGTCCATCTTACCTGCTTCCCTTCCTGACTCACACACACACTTGCCATCCTATTGGATCAGCCTAGGCCTAATGCACCCCCATACAACATCCTTTGCAAGTGATGATAACTGTGCCACATCCCTGTCATCTTTGTCATAGATGCAGGGGAAATGAAGCTATGTGCCTGATGCACAGGGTGACTATCAAAATGACTATATATTTGTTTCAACCATTGCTGCCTTTGACACACCACTTGTATAGGTCACTGACATATATTGTATGCTGCCAGCTGTAATGAGTAAACCACATTATTTTGTGTACATTACATTAGATGATGTTGTAATGGCTGTATACTTACACAGTGAAAGGTGTTTCATGGAACTGTTTATGTTTCAGTTTCAGGATTGGGTAGGACACACCTATGTGTACAGAGCTACAATAAACCCATAAATGTCAGAGCACAGAATGGAAGGAATGTCAGCGCAGAAGAAAAATGTCTTCAGAAAGGTAAAGCAGTATAAGTGCATAGGTCCATATTTTCATATGTGTATAACAGGCTAACAAGAACAATGCCTTCTTTCAGCCTAGTCATGCATCCTTAATCTCGGATAAGGTATGGTACCTTTGATAAGTGTAAGCAGGGTTTTGGGAGCTGACAGATCTACAAGCTGTGGTGTAGGAGATGAATCATCTATAATTTTCCTGTGTCCATTGCAGACATTTGTCCTAAACCATGTATGATTGTCTTATTTTGCATCCCATTGTGTAAATTGCATATGAAGTGCATTACAGCGGAAGTGTGCCTCACATGGATGGGGAGCCTGTTACATATTGGATGTAGTGTCTGGGTTAGATACCTGTCTCTCCAGCATGTCATATTTATTTCACAGTCAAGATGCAGCTGTGTAGAACAGGTAATTCTCATGCTAGTCCTTCCATGGATATGCAGGAGATACACAGTGGGACCTGACACCTCCCTTTATGGCAGCCATACACCTCCCCTCCAAAGCATGTTGGAGACAGAATACATAGTTACATTCTTAACATGGTCTGCATAGGACATGTTATGTACACTATGTATTGGCTTACTGTGGAACCTCTGTGGCTGTTACAGTTGTTGGATATGCCTATGTAGTTACATACCAAAGGTGGCATTGCACTCAATGATAGGTGTGATGAGTGCCAAATACAGTGTAACAATGACATTCTGGGATTTACATGCCATCCGTTTCTCTATAGGTTGTGCAACATTGAATGAATCCACACATCTTACTGATCAGTGAAATTAGAGGCTAGATCATTCTCTGCATCCATAAGGCCCTGACTAATGGGTCAACTGTTGGAGATGTATGGACAATATGATATTTTCCAGGGGTGGATGACTTCCAAAAGTATAGTATTGTGCATTCCTTGGCATTTAGTATTTGTCAATGGCTCTGACAACAACTGAATGTGTGTGTCAGCCTATCCTGGATAACTGTTGGTTCTGTGTGGGATTCAGTGACAGTTCCTAATTTGCAATCATCTTCAACTGTGCTCATTCTGAGGTCACTGATAGTGACCATGACTTCAGAGAGGAGAATGGCTAGGAGGCGTAATCCCAGAAAGATTTATGAGGGCAGTTCACTGGTGACTGGCCTCATTGTAGTGGTGGACTACCCAATGCTATCTTCCCAGATAATGATTGTCAGACACTTGGCTATCCACCGGCTGAAATATTAGTTTGTTAATAACATGTTCAGTGTTTCAACAATGCATGATGGCCTAAACTTGTCAAATGCCTTCTCAGGCCATGGTAGGTAGAGTCAGTCATTTCCCCCTCAGCCATTGCATAGTTTACCACTAAATGAAGTCCACTGGTTAGAGTATGCATGATTTGACCTAGAACAAAACAAATTGGGTTTCGGACAGTGTCTGTGGGTGTACTACATTGTTACTGATCATTTCCACAATAAGTCTTTTCATGGGTTTAAATATAAGACTACTGAGATATCTGGGGACAGTGCCTGTCACTGCATGCTAGTTGTCCTGTGTGCAACTAAATATTGCAGTTAATTCCATTAATGTTTCCAAGAGGATAGTTATCCAAGATGTCTTTATCTGTACAGAGCACAGGCAAACAATGGAAGGTAAAGTCTTATGTACACCCTGTGAAGGTAAGGAGGGAGTGTTTACACAGTTATTCTGCAGATGTACAGTACTCAAGCAGTGTTTGCTGCAATGACTCAATTATCTTATGAGGAATGCTGACAAGAAGGAAATCCCTTGAACTGCTAGTGCCTGGCTACTACTATTGCTGGTCTCACCACAACCGCTTTCTCCTGGGACACTATACTCCTATACTTTGTCTCTCACCAGAATCGAAATGTTAGTATCGAGATTAACATGAGGAGCATGCCACAGCATGTTTGTTCATCCACATAGTTGTTCCATGTTATGCAAGGCTCTGTAGGCTTGACATACCCTTTTCCATGTAGATGCCTTGATTGGCAACCAGATCAATCATTTGAGTTTGGCATGTATTATGCCTTGTATTCCAGGGTTGTTAAGATTTCACTAGGGTACTGACCAGATGGTGAGTCAGAGCACAGCTGCAGCATCACAATCTAATGTTCAATGTCTCATGACATAGACGTTCAAGGTTACTCGAACAAGCATCACAATGCCAGTGATCCCTGTGAGGTGACAATTTGACAGCAATTCATGCAGCCTGACCTTCAACAGCTTCATGGTGCACATCTGAGTGACATGGATCCGAGGCCTACTGCAGAGTTGTGGCCACCTTTCGTCAAAGTGTGTGTACCTCAGACATGTCCTAGGTATGTCTTACTGTATATTTATGTAACTGGAACACATGTCTGTGTTCCTGCATCATGTCATACAACATCCAGTTTGCTGTCTGGTTGCTTGACAGGCAGGGTAGACTAGCAAGGCCAAAGTAATGACTGCAAAGTTGAAAAAGTTCTCTGTACCTGCATGGGTATCCACATCTTCACACCAAGGAGTACCTACTGACAGTGTATTTGAGGCTGTCAATCCCAAGGGTGTAGCAGCATGACCCTAACTTTGCTGGAATTGTACATTGTCACATTTGTAAGTATGCTATGTAACCATGCCTAATAACAGGATTATGGTGAATCCAAGGGCCACATGCCTGGCAAAGCATTGCACTCACTAAACCATGTTATGGCACACTGTCAGGTGCTGTGTTACCTTAGGAGAACTACATAAAGGTGACAACATGTTACATTTCAGGATCTGTCAGGCCACTGCCTAATGATGGCCTGCTCTGACGTACACACAAACAAGACTCTATTGCTAATGGCTTTCAACATCTGAAAAGTGTCCCCACCCCTATATCCCTATGCCACACAAACAGAACATGTGAGAGATGTCACTATATTACAAATCTTGATTCCATGCTGTCTCACACACCAGTAAGTACATAAGACAATGAGCAGTGTGCCAACATGCACATCTCACCACATACTCCACCCACACCCACATCACACACACCTACATGTGTGGAGCTCCTTACCAGACACATACACAAACAACAGACACCTCAGAAACCCAATTGCAAGCTCACAACACATAATCACACTTCTGCAGAACACAATAAACATAATAGTATACACATCACTGTCTCAACGTTCAAACACCTGAGGCAAAACACAAACTCAAACTTATTATTCAAGGCTGATTACATCATGAGATACATTGGTGTCCCTCTCACCAGGCTACATATGGGAAAGCACACATTCAGCTGTCTGTGAGGTGCCAGGATATGCCATACCACACATGCATGCAGGCCTGTCAACATCAGGTAATGTTATTATAACTTCATAGTTCCTGTTGGTGTGTACAACTTGAAACATACCTCAATGGACTTTATGTAGACACATGACTGAGCTTACAGACTCTCTGTCTCCAGCAGGTATGCTCATAGCCTTTAGCTGCATTTCACTTTCACCTAGGATGGCTCAATACACATGGAAAATGAATGAAGTCAACAATTGTCTTATCATGTAGTGTCATTGTAAGGGGATCCAGTACATGTCAGTCGGGGATGACTTGCTCAACAGACCTTGATGCTTTCCAGTAGTGGTGTTCATCTGTCACCCTGGCAGTCTGTGTACTGGCCAAGGCTGCTGACATCCCCATACTGAATCTTATAGGTGGTGTCAAAGGAGAGCTTTCCAATGAGGAAACGCCATTTTCAAACAACATCACAATTATGCTGCTACGCACTAGGAATGCCAACGCTAAACTCCACTCTCTGGAAGGTGTCCCCACCTTGGAAGATGCAGACATTTGTGCAGTCACACACATCTTGATCAAGGCTGTGGACATATCCGCCACATAACACAAGCACTCAGGTCACTCCAAGGCAAGTACAAATATGACTCAGTCATTGTCCATGCTGGTGTGAATGACCTGAGACGTACCTCCCTGGACTACATGAAAAGAGACATAGAAGAGCTCTCTGAGCATGTAGCCCAGGCCGGTGACCCTGACTTTGAGTAGCATCTTACCCTTACCAAGAATGATGCCACAATATGAAGACAAGATGATCAATTTCAACAATTGGCTTAAGTATTGGTGTCATTCAAAGGGGATCCAATGCCTGTCAGCCTGGGATGACATGCTCAACAAGCCACGATGCTTCGCTAGGGACACCTGGCACCTGGCACCCCTGGACTTTCAGATATTGGCAAAGGCTCTTGCTACCCCCATAGTGCCTTTTTCAGGCAAGGCTCAAAAGACAAACCCACCTCCATAGGTATCATAAGGGATAAGAAACTAAGAGTAATGCTACTCAACGCCAGAAGTCTAAACCTCAAGATGCACTTCGAAACTCTCCTTAGCATGGAGAACATCGATATCTGTGCAGTAACAGAAACCTGGTTCAAGGCTCCCGAGAGCACCCCAGCACTACCAGGTTATACCTCATACCATGCTTTTCGGCCCCAAAACTTAGACTGAACCACAAAAGGAGGGGGAGTATCAATATTCGTCAAAGATACCCACACCTCCAGGTTGGTGGCACAGCACGAAGCATCAGAAACTATCCATGTGCAACCTAACAGTGGGTAAAACTGCCTTCCAGTTTATAGCCTGCTACAGACCACCCTCCCAAACCCAGGAACCCCACTCGGCCTTCCTGAGAACACTGGAAAATATGAAGGTCTCTCCAAACACCATTATATTGGGCAATTTCAACTACCCAAACATAAACTGGGGGCATTACTCTAGCTCCAACACCCTAGCCCAAAGGTTCCTAGAATTTATAAACTCAAATGCTATGGAACAACTTGTTACCACTCCCACAAGAGGGGAAAACATACTGGACCTGATCATCACCAACATGGGGACTCTATGCTCCAGACCAGAAGTGTATCCCTCACTGGTAAGATCAGACCATAAACTAATCTCACTGGATATTCACATCCCGACCCCATCCCCTGCCCAGAAAACCACAGTGAAAAACTTCTCTAAAGCAAATTTCACACTCCTCAAAACCGAGGTGGAATCCATCAAAGCCCCCGGGCCTGTGAAAAATATGGCCCGGACCGCAGAATCCTTTATAAACGCATTCTATGAACACCTTCAGGAATGCATGGATCATGCAATCCCAAATAAAACCAAGACCCAATCCTCCAAAGGCAGACGTCCTGTCTGGTGGACCCTAGCCATAAACAAACTATACAATAGAAGGAGGAAGCTACTACATGATAGAGCAAAATCCCAAAAAGGGAAGGCATCTCTGATCAGTATTAGCAAAAAACTACAGGCACTCATAAAATCGTCTAAGGCCAGCTTCAAGAGAAAAATTGCACAGGACACTAAGGATAATCACAAGGCTTTCTTTAGTTATGTTAGGAACCTGGTTGGGAATTCCCAGATATGCTCAAAATTAGTCCAAAATGACAAAAAATACACCGAACCCACAGACATTGCCAACATCCTAGCTGACAGGTTCAGTGCAAACTTCTCACTCCTCCCCACCAAAAGGGCAAATATCTATCCCAGCAGAGTGCTGCCCCCCTGACATCTCAGATGCTCAGGTAAGAGCCGCCCTCTCCAAAGCAAAAAACACAGCATCAATGGGACCAGACAGTGTCCCGGGCTGTGTCCTAAATGAACTCCAAGAAGAGCTAAACCCAAACATAAAACTACTGTTCAATCTCAGCCTTACTACAGGATATGTACCCAAAGAGTGGCGTACAGCAACAGTGGTCCCTCTTCACAAAGGTGGTGCCTCAATGGATACTGGAAACTATCACCCCATAAGCCTGACTAGCTTGGTCTGCAAAGCTATGGAAAGGATCATCATGGACCTCATAAATAAAGATATTGGGGACTTACAGACACTGGATCCTACCCAGTTCGGCTTTGATAAGGGCAGATCCTGCCTCTTAAACCTGGTCGATTTCTTTGAAACAGTCACCAAGGCCATTGACAAGGGGAAGGTGGTCCACACAGCCTACCTGGACCTCGCAAAAGCCTTCGATACAATACCCCACTCGGGCATTATAGATAAGCTCACTAGCTTAAATATAAACCCCTATGTCACTAGATGGGTTGCAAACTGGCTCAAGGACAGAACCCACATGGTTAGAATTGCTGGAGCCATGTCAGACTCCAAACCAGTTACAAGTGGCATCCCACAAGGCTCAATCCTAGGACCTCTCTTGTTCGGTATATATTTTTTGGAGGTACAGGCCAACACGGACGAACTGTGGCTGACTGCAAACTGGGCACCATAATCAACTCTCCAGCTGACACAAGCATCCTCCAAAAGGGCCTCATAGAAACAGACAACTGGTGCCAAAGCCATGGCCTCAAGCCAAACGCCAAAAAGTGTATAGTCATCCCATTTGGCAAAAACAAAGTGCCCACAAATTACCACATAGGTGGGTAATCCATTAAGTACAGAAGAAGTAATTAGGGACCTGGGGACCCAAGTTGATAGCAATCTCTCATTTGACAACCACGTGGCCAAAGTGGTTAGAAGAACATTTTATATAACCCACCTAATCATGAAGGGATTCACATCTAGATCAGGGGAGGTCATCGTGCCACTTTACTCATCCCTCAACAGGCCCATAATTGAGTACAATGCCCCTTTTTGGATGTACCTTACCAGACACCTGCAGCAACTGGAAAGACCCCAAAAGTACCTCACCAAGAGGATCAAAGGGCTCAAACAGATGCCATATGCTGCCCGGTTAAAGAAACTCCAGCTCTACTCAGTGGCATACCGCCTGCTCAGAGGCAATCTGTGCCTGACGTATAAAGCCATGTCTAACCCAGAATTAATGGACATGCTGCACCTCAGAAAATCCAAATCCTATTGAGCTACTCACTCGAGAGACTTGAACCTCAGCACTGAAATAAATAGGACATGCTGGAGGGACAGATTCATAACCCAGAGGCTCCCTTCACTCTGGAATAAAATCCCAGTCCAGGTTAGGCAGAGTCCCTCATTGACTCTCTTCAAGAGGAATCTTAATGAGTGGATGGGAGATCATAGGTTTACCCCGGGTATCACTTCTGTGTCACTGTTAGACAGAGGCACAGTATACTAACCTCGAAAAAGGGCATAGCAAAATTAATTTAAAATGAGTGGCGAAAGCCAAACACACTCTGGCTAGGCTTATAAATGCCCTAGCGCAGATAGCCTAGTATGAACCTATGAACCTATGAACCACAGCCATACCAGGCTACACGTCCGTCCACATGTTCAGATGTCAAACTGAAAGTGTGCCAGGTGATGCATCCATGTTCATTAAAGATAGATGCACATCCAGACTGGTTAAACAGTGCGATCACCTGGAGACACCACAGATGCTACTCATTGCTGGTAGGGCACCTAATCAAGCCATTGACAGCTACAGGAGCAACTCCATGAATCAGGACACTTGTTATGCTTATTTGAATCTACTTGTGTCTATCAAGATACATCACAACACCATGGTGTGAGGTGACTTTAACTAATCACCAACTGTTACTTGTGCTCAAACTCACTTAGCTAAAGGCTAGTCATGTCCTTAACTGATATGCCCTGAACCAGTGGAGTGACATCCCATATAGACTACTCAGAAGTGACCTCGGCTTTGCATACAAGGCAATGTCTGAACCTGCTGTATTGGAAATGCTGCATATTTGTAGTTGGAATTGTACATGGATTACTCACTTTAAGGACATTAACCTGGTATGTGACATTACTAATACATGCCGGTGGGGGAGCTATGTCTACCAGACTTTAACAAACCTTTGAAACAGACTCCCACCTAATGGTAGACAGTGCACCTCATTGGCCCTCTTCAGATGCAATTTGTATGATTGCCTGAATGACCGTCATTTCATCACAGGACATCTGTCTGTGTCCCTCATGGACTGGGGCAATATGTGCTGATCATGTAAATATGGGTAAGAACTTGACTAGGATTTCAAAAGACCTAGGACCATTATGCAACTAAAGTTCAATGATCCCATGATCATATACACTGATGTAAAATGCTGTAATATCCACACACACAAACCTGGCAACAGTGAGAATAGTACCACAGCCAATTAATGTTTACAGAACACTGCACAGCACACACACTCCAAGTCAGCTGTAATTAGATTAGAACCCCTACCTATCCAATGGTACACACTACAGACCACAGTACTTAAAGCAACTATGACAGCTCAAGTCTGCTATTAACATTTCTTTATGTAATGTTATACTATACGACATAAGCAGGCCTTGTTGAGGTCATGACTTTGGAGGCCCATGTCACCTGCTACAACCAAAAACTGCAACCCTACCTCTTTCTAAGTCAGTGTGGTGATCATATTTTTTGGTAGGGAGATGCACACACACCCACACATCAAGTGGCCTGAAGTGAGATGAAACCCCTTACCTATCTTGTCTTACACACTACAGATCACAGTACTTATCCCACATGCCACAGTTGAAGTTTGACACTATAATAGCAGTTGGTAATTTTAAGGTATATGGCATCAGCAAGCCTTTTGGAAAACAAGAGTTTGGAGGCCGGCATCACCCAATGCACAACCATTGCACTTTGGTAGTCAATGTGGGATCCTCATTTGTTTTGCAGAGAGATGCAACCCCCCCCCCCACACACACACACACACAGTCACACCAAGTGGCCTGAAGTGAGTTTCTAACCCCATCCTATTTGTTTTGCAAAGTGATGCACACACACACAAACACACACACGCACACACACACACACACACACACACACGCACACACACACACACACACACAAACCAAGTGGCCTGAAGTGAGTTTAGAATTCCTACCTATCTAGTCTTATACACTACAAATCACAGTACTAATCACATGCACCACAGCTGAAGTCTGAAATTATGATGTCAGTTAGTAGTCTTAAGGTATGTAACATCAGCAGGCCTTGTAGAAGACAGGAGTGTGGATGCCAGCATCACCTGCAAGAGCCAGCAAGTGCAGAACCCTTGCCGTTTGGTTGTCAATGTGGGATTCCAATTTGTTTTGTTGGGAGATGCACACACACTCTCTCTCACACACACACACACACACACACACACACACACACACACACACACACACACACACACACACACACACGCATGCACGCACACGCGCACACATGCACACACGCACACACACATACACCAAGTGGCTGATGTGAGACTAGAACCCCTACCTATCTAGTCTTACACACCACAGATCACACTAGTTATCACAGGGGCCACAACTGATTTTTATTTTATACATGACTGCAGGTGACTACTTGCAGAGTACATAATCTAGGCTTGTGTTGAACACTGTATTTGGTCTGCAGAGTCACATAGCTTTTTAATAGACAGACTACTATACTATTGCTCTTCCTACCAACACTTAAAAATTAATTTAAAAAAACTAGCCAAAAAGCTACAGTGACTTACTAATAATTAATATAATATTATATATAAATCAAAATTAATAAGAGACTATAAATTTAGTTCTATATTTTATCATTTAAAACTATTCCCCACATTACTACATAAATATTTAATAATTATCTTCTATTGCTCACAAATATTAAATAATCCAATTAACAGTATATTGTATACCTATTTTTGTAATAGTAGTTTAAATTGTCCATTAAATATTTCAAAATTATTTGCAAATTCAACATCATCTCTAAATAAATAGGTATAACAGAGTGGGACCTGGAGAGATAAAGATATCTGTAAACTTACAGGTGACAGCTAATCTTATCATTTTAAACTAAGTACAAAAGGGAATCATATTTATTTAGCATGCTAAAAGACACAGCCATAATTTATAGATCTAACAAAATTTCTGAATTAATTTTTAAAGTACAAGTATCAATATCTCAAAATTGCTGATTAAACTACTTAATAAAAATATGTAAATTACTGAGGTTGAAGAGAATACCTTAACTTTCTATGGAGTCAAAAAATATATATTTTCAATCTATATTGTGTTCAATTCAAATCCCATTCTCCCTTCATGGATCAAACACATTGAAAAATCTTTTTACTTTCTATCAAAATGGATGGACTGATTCAGCTATAAAGCATTCAAATTTTAGCTCTGGCCCAAGAAATGAGTCACCTCAGGTAGTCTTAATGAATCAAATAATGCACAACATGTAAAAAGCTTCAAGGTTCACATGGCAGAGCTTCAAATTTCAACTTTTGAATTATTTTTAGATTATTTTCAGACATTTTTATATTATTGTATATGTAAATTATATGAGGTCTTGTACATTCACATCTTTGCCATATGCAAGTACATGCAATAGACATATTTCTTAAAAGCAGTTTGTTTTTTAAATATATTTTTCTGTCTTATTTTCCTATTAGTATTCTACCTTATTCTATTTGTCTTGTATTTCTAAAGTCTCCCATCAAAGAGCCATTTAATCATCGGTTCTCTATTAAAGATTATAATATGTGTATATATTTCTTAACTTACTGATACTACTCTTTTATTAATCTTAGGTATTAAATATTTAGTTCCTTGTGCATTTGTATATTATTCATAAGATATTTACTCTTATTAATTCTACTATTACAAGCAATATTGTCTATATATAAAATATATAAAAGAATTCCTGCTTGTTTAATTTGAATGTGTGTTTTTAGCAAATGTGAATTGTTGCACTGATCTAAGCTTCTTATACTGACATCAGAAGTTGATTACAGCATGTGAAAATGATAACTCACTGTAAGAAGTAATGTGTCAATGGAGTAGAGCAAAAAAAAAAACAAAACAACACGTCATCTACCTAGCCACAAATACTTGCCCTTGGTGCACTTACTATAGGTTCACTTGCAGTCTTGTGCCTAAAGATCTTCCTTATGGATTCTAGAAAGGAAATCTCTAGGATGCTGAAAAAGATTTTGAACAGATTATGCGAGTTTGTTGTGGTTCTATTTTCTTTTATTGTAATTGTGACAGAACAGTAACATACTCGCATAATCTGTTCAAAACCTTATGACTGCAAGTGAACCTATAATAAGTACAACACAACACGTAATTGAGGCTAGGTAGGTGATGTGTTGTTTTGGTTTTTAGCACCACTCCATCGACACATTACTTCTTAGAATAATTTCAGACCTGTCACTCTCCATAGCCAGTATTCATATCTACCAGGGTTACCACCAAAAGGGACAGAGTCTTTCTTGTTATCAAAAATGATAACTCACAGCTAACAACAGCTGCTAATTTACTCTGTAATGTTCTCATTCTTCTTCTTCTTTTAAGCTGTTCTAATCAGTAACCAACATCTAACTTTACTATTTCAATTAATATTCAGTTATCTGAGTTAATAACACAACATCATAAACTATTAACGTGCAAAATGTAAGCAAATGATCATCTCAGTATAAAACATCACTGCATCATTTGTCTTATCATTCTTTCCTTCTAAGAAAAGAAAAAAAAAAGTGTAATTTTGAGTAGATTTCTCACATATATACTTGAAAAAGGAAAGAAATGAAATTTATTTTCTTTTTTCGCAGACATCAGTGATGAACTTTGTTTGACCTAGATTTTCTTCACGGCACCTGAAGGTGGGAAGAATCCAACATTCAGACAGAAAAGGCACATTCTTTTTTCTCAAACTTTCTTTAAGGTTAACTTGCTTCATAAATGACCTGTGAAAGGAATATATTACACAGGAACATTGAAAAAAATCACCAGCACTTTATCACTTCTGATTAGCACATTACATTAGACATTCAGTTAACCCAGCAATGCACATACTAAGCAAAGTTCAACAAATTAAATAAAATTATTAACTTATATATCTTCAATTTACCAATTATATTGCTTATAATTTAATGCCATTCTCTTACAGGAAGTATTTGTTTAATATTTAAAAATACACTTATACATTTAGTTAGATGCAATATATTGTATTCCACTGTAAATATAATAAAACAGTAAAACTAACTATTTATAGTCCCCATAATGAAAATGTTTTAGCTTAAAATATAAATATATACATGCATATGTTTTGAAGCTTAAAGATCTGTACAAAACTTTTACTTTAAGGGCAAATTTTGTGTCTTAGAAAACCAAAGTCCCCCAGTCAGAGAATAAAAGACACTTGTTTTTTGGCTTTTTAATTTAGAAGCAGTTGTCAAGAAATTCAACTCACTCTGTCTCTTCAGGGATATACTGTTCCACTCCATGTCTTCAGTATTATTAAGGATTTTATTGTTGTTAACAAAAGTGGATGCCTCCTCCAGTGTGTTAAATATTTTAGTTTCTTCAGAAAGAAATCATTTGATCTTGGCAGGAAACACCAAAGTGGCTTTAATATTTTTCTTTTTAAGTTATTTAATCAGTAGTAAGCAGAATTTTATTTTACTCATTACTTTAGTGGAATAATCATGGTTAAATCTAACTACATTTTCACCAATTTTAATAGGTGGGCTGGACCATGCTACTTTTAATATTTGATCTTTTTCTAAGCTTCACATGAACTTAACTATAATTAAATGTGGTGGCAGTTTTCCTTCTTCAAACGTGCCGGCATGGAGCTATGTGCTCCTTCAATTCCAAAAGATAAAGTTTCAGGTATATTTCATTTTTATGTGACCAGGTAGTTAAGAAGTGTTTTATATTGTCTCCCTCATATTTTTTAGGTATACCATAAATTATGTTATTTCATCTCAGTCTCTTTTCTAAATCATAGAGTTTTCTATGATACAGTTATTTTGTTTTAAAAGAAGTTCAGTCTGAGACTCACCTTCAGTTATCTTTCCTTCATGATCATTTAAAGTTTCAACCATAGTGCTGATATGGATACTTTGTTGTTTCATAAGCACTTCTAAATGTTCCATCTTCTTTCTGACGTCTTCTTTGAAACTTTCTATTTGGTATCTGGTTTGTCTTTTTTTAAAAATACATCCTGCATATTACATATTAGTGGCTGTATGTCTTTGTTGACACAAGAAACCTGAGTACCATTTCTTCAGTGGCTCATGTTGAAGTCTCATTGCTCTTAATCAAGCAGTTGAAATTCTGAAAGAAAAGTTGCAGCTTTCGAAGAACTTGAAGCTATAAATATATTGTCTGACTATTAGTGAATAATATTAGCTACCAAGTATCTCCAAATTTTAATTTTTTAATTATATTTTCTGCCAGAGAAAAGTTTTCAGTCACAGAGTTTTCACCAATTGCTGCTCTCAGTTAGCCATTCTCTCTGTGCAAGATGTTTGACATAAATTCTCATCCGGTCTAACTCTAATATTAATCCAACTTTCCCCTTTTTGAACACATAATACATTTCTACTACCTTTATCACAATATTGCTTCAGATTCAGATATATTTTCCTAAAAAAAAATGGTACTTGTTGTGACTTCCGTGCCCTGGCTCAGCAATCAAGGAGCCTCAGTCGTCACAACTAACACCATATATGAGGAAAGGATAACAAATGCACACAGTAAAGTGCAATTTCCCTTAAGAACACGCAGAGATCACAGTCAGTCTGGGGCTGGTTGCTCCCTTGCTCCTCAGGTCCCCAATAAGACTCCCCACTGGCACAGCTATAGGATCCAGATCTCAGCCTAGCTAGGCAAGCTAAAATCTCCAGCATCCTCTCTGTCCAACCAGTGCTTCGTGTCCTTCCCAAGTAGCTGACCCACACACACTTTGAGATAAGAGTTTACACAACCACACAGACACTTCTGGGGAAGGCTGCCACAGGTTCTCCAGCTGTACCCCCTTTTACCCAGACTATAAGGTAGTAATTACTGCCACCACCCAGCTAATACTTATCAGCTACTCAAAGGCCCTTAAAAGGGTGTTCAATTATTACTGTGCAATATTAATATCCAATTGGTAGTATAGCCCACAGCTAAAGCTATCAGAGTGGCCTGGACAGTAAATGCTATAAATATGCAACATACTCTAGAGCTTAACTTATTTCTACACAAAACCAGCCACAGTTAAAAGGTTTTAAAATATTTAATAATAAATAATTAAAACCACAATACAATACTTTCTACTATACAGTGCTAGTCAAACGTTCAGAGATCACACAGAAATACTTAAAATAAATCAGTAGTACAGTTCTGACATCACAGAAAACACTGAGTCTAATCTTTATAATTCCTGGCTACTTCTAGAGGAAAACACAATTCTAACATACTACTTACATAAAGAGAGTATAAGGCAGTGCTGAGTTGGATGTCCAGACAAAAATGCTTAATAATCTCTGGTTCTCACTGTTTAAATTGAAACTGCAGTTCTGCTAAAACATTACATCATCTTTTTACACTTCCTGGAGTTCCCAGGCTGACAGAAACTGCATTTACATTCTTTTACACTTAGAGCAATAAAGGACATTCCATATGTGAATTCTGGTCATTAACTTTAGCCTTAAAACATTAGGCAGGAAGCCTTCATCTAGCCGGACTGGAGCCAACTTTAGATCAAAGGATCACAACATGTTTTTACTGAGAGCACTGTTGCCACATTTTTGTAACAGCATTTTTTTTTCATTTAAGACAACAAGCCTGTGATTCACATTCATATTTACAAATGATAGAATTATCTATAACATTCTATCTGGCTAGCCTGGCAGCCTTTACCCTTCTCTACTAATCTTCACACTTGTATTAATTTGTGGTACCAGTAAATTGAAATAAATTGGTACTTTAATCTTGTCTTCATCTCATCAACTTGGAAAGTGATTGACCTACAAATTCCAGTGGCATATGCCTGGTATCTAACAATATAAGTGGAATGGTACTTGGTCTGACATATTTATTCCATTTGCCTATTACACTGTAGATTTGAAGTTACATGCTGAAGCTCAAATTAATCAAAAACGATACTTGAATTCTTGAATAAAACAAATGGTAGACCATTTTTAATATCACTTGCTCAGTTTTTTCATGCCTATCAAAGACTGGATTAAGCACATATTTTGCAGAAAATACTTTAGTATCTTTCAACTGGATGGCCTTATATTATAATAATCAAGTTGCAGAAAATTGATGTTATTGTGCTGAAAGAAGACAACTCTCATTTTAGCAAAGGTCATTTGGAATTTCTTGAGGTAACATCACTTCTTTCTGATTTTGTTTTTTATTAATGCTGCAGTGTAAACAGTTTTTCACTCTTTACTCTATATTATACAACATATTGTGAACAAATGAAAAACATACTCTTTGTCAGACATCAGGCCAATGTATGATGTTTCTGGCTCATTTCTTAAAATTAATGTTCACAAATGAGACTTGTGGACTTTTTTTAAAGCATTTGATTTCTCAGTTGCAAAGAGTTTTGACCTTCCATCTTTTGACCAACAGACCTAAAGTATACAACAGTTCTTCTATGAAAGTATATTATATCCAATTTGATGGAAGTAGGTCCTTCTCAGTATATGGCCAACATATCACAGTGGCATCTCTTAATTGCATTTTGTCATCTGCTGTGATACTTGTCTTTGTGCCCATGCATTTTCTGGGGTTTCTGAATTTTTGTTACAGTAAGTTCCAAATCATTCTCCAAACATTTTTTGCATTCATCTAGGTATGCTCAATTTCACAGAATAGCAACACACATCAATCTACCTGGCTTATATTAACTTCTGCATCACATTTATAAACTTCCAGCAACATGTGCTGTATTGAGAATCTACTCAATAACTCAAAATTTGCTTTTCATTCCAATTCCAAAGCACGTCCTGTACAAGTAGCTTCATTTAATAAATGCAAAAAAAAAAAAAATTGGTGAGGTATTCCATCATTTTTGAAGAAATGCATTAATATGTATTGGTGAACTGGAGTTTTCATATCTATAGTAGCCTGTGCCTTGTTTTCATCTGATTGTAATCTATTTGTTGTAAAACATTCAGAGATTTTGCACCATGCTATCATTTTTATTTCTTCAGTTTCAGCCCATGTCTTTTCAGTCTATTTAGCAACTTAGTCAATTTTTTATTCTGCTGTTGCCTAGTAACATTTCATAATAAAATGCCACCAGCAATGTTCACACCTCATTCAAAGCTTTCAATCTTAACAGATACAGCTCTATGAAGGACATTTGGAATCAAAGAAATGATAATGATAGTTTCAGGAATCAGAATCTGCCCTGTAATTTATTAATTGTGCAATGTTTTGAAGTTGTTTCACCAAACTTGATAGCATTCCTCCAAAATCCATTTGTTAAGGTCTTCTGGATCTAAGCATACTTTTTGTTCTCTTTACCTGCTCTGCAGTGTATCCTCTGTTTCACAATCACACCTGACTGTTCAAATTGCTTATGCTCTTCTTTTGTTGTCGCCTTCAGAAGTATAGGCACTAACACTCTACATGGGGGATGCATCACTGATACAGCTTCATGTGACACTCTAATGTGATATTTCATCTTAAAGCAGCTATGACCTTTATAAAGCTAAGAACAGCTTGTTAGAATCTTAAAATAAACTTGGTAACAATGCTTTACATATTGTGTATCTGCATTTTTAGCTCTAATAATACAAGAGACTGATGTATTCTTAAATTATTTGAGTCAGTTCAGATGTCTTTTACAGTAAAGCAATACAACAGATACGTTTTTCTTAAAATTCTGCATTTGAATCCACTCATTGGGTTTTCTTTCCAGTTATAACTGTTTTCACTGGCTTACTACCTGCATATTTACTGGTTGTTTGAGTGTTCTAATTGTGCTACTCAGTGAGTTATGTCTGTCTGTGCAAACATGGGAATTATGTTGTCTCACTGTCTTACTCTACTGTTCCCTTAACTCAGTATGCATTTAAATATCTTGAATTTTCTTAATTATGCCCATGACCATAGAAGCCTTTTTACAAAGTATGCCTCCTTGTTTTAACTGAGGTTGCAGCTCTAGTACATGAAATAAAGTCTAATGATCTTACATTTACAAATAAAATTTGACTAACTTTAACCTATAGATTTCAATATATGCATTGGATAAGACAAAATTACACACACAGATAAACTTAGCTTACAATTTCACTTGCAATTTCTAAATATATATTACAGTCTGCTCCAGTGTTATGTCCATATATAACTGGTTTGCCTTTTGCAAATATTTTATTTAACCAGCCTTTCTTTTAGTTACATTGTTTTATTTTATTTCTTTGTATCCCGTGTATGCTTGATTTCTGCAGGGCATTCATAGAAGTCATTTGCACAATACTCACAAGTATTTCCAAGGTCACATTATCGTGTGGTTCTAATACATCAATTTGCTGTTTTTTCCCTTTTTTTTATATATATATAACTTATTTCTGTTAAGGTACATTTTTGCATAATTACCTTTAAATACCAAATAAATAACTAAATAAATAAATAAATAAATCCAACAAACTTAATCATTTGCTTTCATTTACCTCTTTTCACATTCACTGCCACAACATGTATATTGAATGCTGCTTGTGGCTGCTTGTGTTGAATAAGTTCCATTTTGAACAATATTTTTTTCTGTCAAAGTGTAGCATCATTGATTTTCATGTACACATTCTTTTGGAATAATGTCCCCTTTTAATTTTAGTTTAATTGCCAGTTTTATGCATAACAAATGCATTGAGTTATTTATTTATTTATTGACATTTACTTAACGGCAAAGTCAGTCTGGATAGAAGCCCATTTTCAGTGGAGGCCCAGGGAGAAAAGCTCCAAAGTATTACAAAACATTTTAAGAACAATAATTGTATAATCTCCAAAAATAAAACAAAAGCATATGAAGTTTAAATAATTCAAACAAATTAGGCATAATATAAAAACATTGGTTAAGAATCATTACAAGATATATTACAATCATTTAATATTTATAGAAATTGTAGACAATTTGTAGAAAAATTACAAATAAGTTAGTGTGATACAAATAGGAATTGCAATATGAAGTGAAGGAAAAACAGGTTTATGGTATATTTAGAGAGAAAATCAGAGAAGAGAATTAGATAGCAGTGAGGAAGCAAGTAAAGAAGGGAGAGAAAGGAGGTATAAGGAATGAAAAGGTACTTGTTCACATTTACGGATATAGGTTATCCTGGTTTTGAACAGAGTCAGAATTTAGCTAGGAAGTCTTTCAGAGTGGTTTTGAAAGATGGGATGATGAGTGCAAACCTCATGGATACAGGTAAGGAGTTCCAGGCCTTAGCAACCTTATACGAGTATAGACAATACCCAACAGATTTGCTAGGTTTATAGACATACAGGAGTTTTTGGTCAATGGATCAGAATGACTGACTAGGAACATAGTTGTATTTAATGTTTTTTACTGCTGGATAGGCAGACGGACACTGGATAATTTTACAGGTGGTAAGATGTTATGTATATGTTAGTTGATGTGACAGTTCTAACCAAGTTATGCTTTTCAGTAATGTACAATAGTGGGATCAGAAAGGGGAATGTGCTGCAAATTTAGCAACTTTGTTATGGCATTGTTCAAGTTTTAGTATTTGTGAAGCATGGAGGTTAGTAAGGATGTGAGAACAATAAAAAAGAGTCAGGAGGAGATCAATAGTGGAAAGTGTAGTTTTAGCTCCACTGCTGAGAAAGGATTTGGCTCTGTAATGCATCCCTAGTTCTTGATGAGTTTTTCTTATGCAATTTTCTATATGCAGATCGACTGTAAGATTATCATCCACTATCACACCTAATAGTTTGCTATGAGAAGTGACTTCATTGTCTGTATTATCAAGAGAGAGAGGACTTCAAATTTAAATTTTTCAAGAGACAGGGATTTAGGGAAAAACATAATAATTTGGTCTTTTTTAGGTTCAACATGAGTTGTATGCTGCAAATTCAGGTTTCAGTGGCTAATAAAGCTTCCCAAATAATTTTTTGGAGGTGTGCCATGTTGTCAGGTATACAAATGTGAGTGGAATCATCTGCATATAGTATTAGGGTGACCTGTTGTTTGGAAATATAGAGAGTGTTGGTGAAAATGTTAAAAAGGAGGGAACCAAGGATTGAGCCTTGTGGTACACCGGTGGTGATTGGGAGGTAAGGAGAGATCATAGAGTGAGATTTTACCAAGTGACACCTATTGGACAGGTAACTTTTAAACAATAGAATGGTTAGCTGAGAGACACCTAGTGAGGACATTTGAAGAAGAAGTTTGCTGTGACAAACTATGCCGAAGGCTTTAGACAAGTTTAGAAATATGGAAGAGACTAGTTTGCCATTATCTCTAGCTTTATTGACAGTATCTGTATAGGTTAGAAGGACAGTGCTAGTATTATGGGAAGGACAGAAGTTATGTTGTGTGGGGGATAGGAGTTCTTCCTGTAGGAGAAAGTCATTCAATTGTTTTTGAATATATTTTTCATGTACTTTGGTGAGGAAATATAAGATTGCTATAGGTGTAAAGTTATTCATGTCTGTTGAATTTCCTCCTTTGTGCAGAGGGATAATGTGCAACTTTTTTCCAGAGAGACGGAATGTGGGATTCCTGGAATGACCTATTTGTAAGGATAGAGACAGGATAAGCAATGCTATTCGCTGCTACTTTTATGTATTCACTTGAAAGGTCATCAGCTGAAGAAGCGGAGCACAGTTTAAGTTTGTTTAAGAATAGTTTTATTTAGGATGTGGGAACAGTTTTGAAGGTGAAAGCAGATGTGCTGATATGCGGCAGTTGAGCAGGGTTGGGATTAGATGTTGAGGAATTCATGGGTAGAGATGCGATATGATCTATAAAATAAGAGTTGAACTGTTTTACAGTTTTGAGTGGTGAGTTATCAGGAAAGGGGTTTAGATTTAATTTTTGGCTGAGATGTAAGATTTCTTTAATGAATGTCCAACATTTTTAGGGTTGTGTTTAGTATTACTTAGAAAGTTATGTTTTTTTATATTTTTCATTTAAACACCTTTACTGAATTATCACTTGTGACATAGGCACATTTACATTTATATAAAATTTATATAAAAGTAATCAAAATGTCTGCGAAGCATTCTGAAGTTTTCAAGATATTAAGGTGTTTTATAATTTTGCCATTTTTCCATGCTTTTTCTCTATCCTACATTAGCATTCTACTGTTTTTGGATAGCCAAATTGCATTATTTGTTTTCCGTCTCTTCCTTCTAGGAGGTGTAAGGCTGTTTAGGATATTTAGAAAAAACATATTGAATTCAATTACAGCATCATCTAAGGGAAGGCTTTTAGGAAGTTCCAGTTAATAGATGATAGTGTTGTAATGAATATTTCTGGGTTGAACTTGGAAAGGTTACATGTTGTTTTATAAATATGTTGTTTAACTACATGTATGAGATGTCTAGTCATATAGATCTGGAGATGATTACAGAGAGAGTCTGACATTGTACCTGTGGAGGAGTATTTGGTAGAGTCTGATACTAGGATCCAGTCTAACAGAGAATTTGATGTCTTGCTATAATGCGTGTGGCTATTAATTAGTTGTGTGGAACCACATAAGTTCATACTAGATGTAGGGGAGTTAGAGTTTATGTCCAACCAAATGACATTCACATTAATGTATTATATCTTCCAGAATAGCTGTATTGTTACCAGGAGGGATATAAAGGACAATAATTCATATTTCTTTATAATTGTTTACTTTGAGGAAAACAATAAAAAGCTCTGCTAAACTGAATGTTGGCGTTAGTTGGTGTAAGGGGAAATGTAGTAGATATTGGTAAATATTAAAGCAATGCCACCACCTTTCTTCTTTATACAGTCATTATGAATGATATTATAGCCAGGAGGTATAACTTTTGAGTCATTTACGCTGGGCTTAAACTAAGTTTAGTTACAGCAAGAAAATCAGCTTATGTTGGGAATCCAGGCTTGTAGTTCAGCAGTATTATTTCTTATACCTCTAACATTTATTGCAGGAAAAAAAATAGATCATCAGGGTTGGGGATTGGCTGTTGTTGGGTTACAGAAGTATGTGGAGCAGAATTATCATTGTGTTCATTGTGATAGGTAGGGCCAGGTTTAGGGTGAGTATCTCATCCTAGAAGGATTTTAGTAAACTGGGGAATAATGCATACTTGTTTATCATTTAATTTTGTTTTGGTTTGAGAAGAAGTGCAATTAATTAGTCTATATATTGAATAAAGGTGAGGTGCAATATTAAATATGTTTAATGCAATGTGTGTAGAGGGTAAAGAGGAAGTATGGATTGTTGGTTGGGACAGAGTTGGAGAGATATTGTTATATATTATTGAGTCACGGTAGGATGACAGATGGCACAGTAAGAGAAGAAGAATAGAGGATAAGCTGAACAGCAGCATAATTAATTGCAGGAATCTGTGTTTTATTGATGTCAGATATTGCAGATGTTATCAATGATGAAGGAAATAAAAAGTTGTGGGACAGTAGGAGATTCAGTGATGGTGAATTCTGAAAGGTAGAACATGATAGGAAAGGAGAGGAGTATTTTCTATAAAAGAAGGGAGGTAGGTTGCCCTAGTATCTTGTCTGCAATGTAAGAAATAGAGGGATATTACATTCTAGAGTATAATGATGTAGTCAAAATAAGAAAAACGGTTTCTTTGGGAAAAGAAAAGGGTACAATGTGAAATAGATAGGTACTATTAGAGAGGGTGTGGTTATAAATGGCTATACTGCAAAGCAGTATAGGTGGGAGAAAAATAGTAAGGAATGGCACCAAAAATGAAAAAGAGATAAGGAAGTAGAAAACAAGAAACAGAAGGGTATGATGAAATGTGTATGTGGGAAGTATAACATTAGAGTAAGAGGGGTTGAGTGGAAATTGCAAGTAGGGTAGAGGATTAAAGCAAATCTGTGTGGGCTTCAAACCTCAGGTCAGTTTATATGTCAATTTATAACTGACAGCAATCAATCACTTTACTGCCAGAACAAAGCTATTAACAAAAAGATGCAAGTCAAGTAGGTTTTCTGTCATTTCCTGAGACTATATACCTGGTATATGCAATATAGTCTACTGATCAAGCAAAAGGAGATAGTGGTTGACATAGTATGGGGCCTTTCATTTACAGCTTAGGCATATAGTTACCTGATAAAAACACAGCAACATTCTTCAGCAAAATATGCTTACAGGAAACAATGACAAAAGTCTCAGTAAACTTGTAGTAGTAGGGAGTTGTGACAGAGCTCCTACAATATCGAGGTCCGATGTAGTGACTTCAAGGTACATGACTTCTCTTGTTCTATGATGTTGCAGGTATATTATATTAGGCACTTGGAATTACATGAACACAAGCAATGTTCCAAACACGAAAGATTTAATCAAACAATGTTAGTCCCAGAATTAATCCAAACATTAGGTAGCAGTCTGAGTCACAAATTTATGAAGACTGGGGCAGAAAATTCTGGAAAAGAGAATAGAGAAATCCAAACTGGTAGTTTAAACACTAGAGCCTCTGAGCAGGCAAATACACTGATACACCAGAGTCATCATCTTGGAACTTCAAGTTAATGGTAAAGTTAAGGATGAGGTAACTACAGCTATATGAGAAAAACATATAAATATATATATATATATATATATATATATATATATATATATATATATATATATATATGTGGGTCTACTGCATTTGACTGAAAATACACTTCACTGAAAATGAAATTACTAGGACCACTTCACTGAAAGCCCACTTCAATGAAAACTCATTTGACTGAAACTCATTTAGTTGAAAGTTATATATGGCCTTTTCCCCACTGTAGTACGATCCTGGAGTTAGTATATATATTAAGGTGGGGTGTGGAGGGCAAAGCCCCCCCCCCCACATATGTTGGTTATATATTCTCTTCTGGAAACAGTAATTCATTGCACTTGTAAGTATCAATGTGTATAGTTTAAAATGTTTATAATATGTGGGGGGCTACACCCCCATACCCCCTAATGTGAGGAGCTGTGCCCTCCACACCCCCCTTAATATATATATATATATATATATATATATATATATATATATATATATATTAACTCCAGGATCGCACTACAGTAGGGAAAGGGCCATATATAACTTTCAATGAAATGAGTTTTAGTCCTATAGTTTAGTTACCTATGAACATAAAATCTAAAAGAACAAACCAAGGCCGTGAGTTGAATGCGCTCTGGAGTTTTGTGTTGATGTTTGAAGTGTATCACCTTTGAGAATGATAGAATCAGCATAATGAACTACCCCAGCATCACATGCTGCCCCACCATCATATCAATCAGTAGAATGAAGCGTAGGAGGAGGTAGAACTGTGTACACATAAATTATCTAGATGTTTGAGCATTTTATGAGCCATGTATTGTGAAACAGTGTGAAATGTGAGAACAGGACACCACTGAGTAAAATATAGGAGTAATATTTTTTACATATCTGTTCATTGGTCTTGCATGTTAGTAAATACATGGAGGTTTAGTTCTCCTTTGTGCTTAAACTATATTATCAAACAGACTGAGTAGAATGATGTTTATAATGCATTATAGATAGAATATGAAACTTAATTTTATAGTGTAGTGTTTTATGTTTGGAGACTAAAAGTTGCCAGCATGTACTGTAACACATGCAGTAATGGTGTCCAGGCACAAAGGTATAAAAATTTAGTTATAAATAAGAGATAGACTTAGAACATGCATTTAATAACTTGTTATTATGGAATGCTCTTTGATTGGTTGTTCAAGGACGATGAATGATCTGAATCCGTATATAAGGCACACTAGGTTAAAAAGGAAGGCAGGCAAGATTCTGGGGGGAAGGAATGGCCATGGCAAAACACTCTATCAGAGTATTGTGTGGCTTTAATCCAGAGTATTTCAAAACAGTTGATTACAATTATTAACCAAAACAATGTCCCAGTTACGCAAAAATAGATTTGATCTATCACTTGTTACAGCTCTGAAATACTATTATTGTTTGGGCAAATCAGTTAGGTTTAAAGGATGATACTGTGCATGATTTTATTACTGTATTGAGCTATTATGTGCCCGTTATTTACACCTGTAGCAAGAATGAGGTGAAAGAGGTGACAGTCCCTGGTGCGAGCTGTAAGAGAGTAAGATAGGTGCTTTAAAAAAAGGTGTCAGTTGTTGAATTGCTGTGGCTGCTTGCATTCCATTTAGTTAGTGTACTGCTGTTGTTAGAAGGCACAGACGACACTGTATTTGAGATGTCAATCAGTCTTTATAAGGATACAAGGAGTATAGGACGTAAATTAAGTAGCTGCCATTGTGACCGTGGCTGCTTAAATGATATTCCTTCACAGCTTGTGTGCTAGCTGTAAGCTAATGCAGTTTTTTGCAACAGTTTATGAAAACTGTTTGAGACAATGGTACTTTTATGCCATTAAGTAATAATTTATATTTAAAGTAAAGTAAAATCCACTGCTCAGCAAGCAAACGCTGTAGTTCCGTGAGGTAGATATAATGTAAGTCACAAAGGAAGCGGAGTACAGCAGAAGTAAGAAAAAAACTCCAAATTTAATTCCAAGAATGTGCACTTATAACATACGGATGAGCGCTTTCACCATTACAGCTTCTTCAGATCCTTGTATAAAAGTCACAGTAGACCTCCCCTTATATAAGCAGCTCAATTAATCAATTAAAACAATTTAAACAATTAAAAGCAATGCTGGAGAATTTAAAGAACTCTCCCATATATAAACATGTTAATGTAAAGTAAGACAAAAATATATAAAACTTGCATAGTGACCTAAAAACATGTAAATAAACATTCTGATAAGTTAATATTGATAAAATACATAATCAAGAACATATACAAATAAATGATAGTTCATTTTATGTGCCTGCGTTGTCTCAGCTTAGGTTTTATAGAAGCTCTATCATTCAACCCATGCCCCCTATCAGCTTTCAAACGAATGATCCAGTCAGTCTCCTTAGATTCAGTAAGATTCATAGTACTACCACCCCTCTTATTCACAACGATTATCTCTAGGACCCGGAACAAGAAAGTATGATCATTGTCATTGGTGGTTATATGTTTTGCTAAGGCATTGTGTAAAGTGCCCTTTCTCATGTGGTAAATATGCTCTCTCATTCTATCCCTTAACTGCCGGTTAGTTTTACCAACACAGAAACTTGGGCATGCCTGACAAGTAGCTAAATACACCACATTAGGTGTCATACAATCTGCATCTGCCTTGATGGAGAAAATGGTGTGTAAATCCAGGTGTATAAACGGGTCTACTTCTAATGACCGAAACGCCGATTCGCCGACAGTGAAATCACCGACACGAAACGACCGACAACGCAGTTGACCGACACGCTCGAATCCCGACAGACGGAAGACCGACAAGGGGAATGTGTAAGCGCGACCTGGTAAGTATGCAATAGTGAGGGATTTAGGAGTAGGGAGCGGACAGGTAAGTGTGCAATACTCAGGGATGTGGGGTTAGGGTGTGTGATAGGTGAGTGTGCGGTAGTGTCGGAGCTTGGGGTTTGGGGTGTGTAAGTGAGTTAGGGTTAGGGTGCAGGTAGGGAGTGTGCGTAGTGTCGGAGCTTGGGGTTTGGGGTGTGTAAGTGAGTTAGGGTTAGGGTGCAGGTAGGGAGAGTGTGCGGTAGTGTCGGAGCTTGGGGTTCGGGGTGTGTAAGTGAGTTAGGATTAGGGTGCAGGTAGGGAGTGTGTGCGGTAGTGTCGGACCTTAGGGTTAGGGTTTGGGTTAGGGCTAGTGGATATGTGTTGTAGTGTACTGTGTTGTTTACGTGTAGTGTGTCGGTGTTATGGTGTTCGGTGTTTCGCGTTGTCGGGTTTGTGTGTTGTCGGTTTTCTGGCGTCGGTGATTTCTGTGTCGGGGAATCGTTGGTTCGGTCTTTAGAAGTAGACCCGTATAAACACCTCACTGCTATCAATAAATGAACAGAAGTTGCAGTGACCACAGGGTTTAGTGTGACCAGTGTTCTTCATAATCCTATCATGTCTGGGGTGACAAAGCAATCGCTTTAGGTTGCTCTTATTCCGAAATAGGAAACTTGGTGTCTCCCCCACAATGCGTTTCAAGTCATCATCAACCAGGAGAATATCCCAATGTTTGCTAATAATTTCCTTTAACTGATATTGATCAGAAGTATACAGAGTAGAAAATTTAATAGATCTATTTAACATATGATCTCCAACGGTTTGATCTTGGACCCTGGGTCCAAAGTATGGTGCACCTGAAGTGGTGCGTGACATGTATGCTTCCTCCATGTATGGTATAATCTCATTATCCTTGTATCCCCGGTCAGTAATCTATTTCTCAGATTGTCTAATTCTGAGATAAATCCCTGTTCAGTGGGGTTCAATCTCGAGGCTCTAATGGCCTGTCCTTTCATTATATTCTTAAAAACAAATTGTGGGTGCATACTAGACCTTAATAACAAGGAATTGCAGTAACATGCCTTGCGATAGACCCCCGTATTTATCATATCATCTGTTAATCTCTCAATATATAGGTCTAAAAAATCAATTCTATGTGTGGAATAGTTCATGGTAAAAGTAAGGAATGTAGTTAAATCATTCATAATGGATAGCATTGATTCCAGCTGTTCTGATGTTCCATTCCAAAGAACAAAAGGTCATCAACAAACCTTCTGTAGAACACCACATGTTCACAGAAAAGTGCATTCTTAAATAAAACATGTTCCTCCCAATATGCAAGGAACATGTTGTAGCTATTTGCACATGGAGTGCCCATAGCTACGCCATCACGCTGTTTATAGATCTGGTCTTGGAACATGAATAAGTTGTTCTCCAAGACCAGTTCTAAAATGAACTTTGAGGTCTATCAATACTGCAGTGTAAGTACTGTGTGCTTTCAGATAATTTAACACATAATCAAGTCCTATATCATTAGGTATTACAGTAAATAGGGATTGAATGTCAAAAGTCACAAAAGTACAACTAGAGATTCTATCATGGTGTCCAATACATTCATACAGATCAATCAAAAATTACTTGGAATCCTTCAAGACTGTAACATTGTCATTCAATACACATCTCAGATGTTTCTCCACAAAAACTGAAAGGTGTTCAGTTACCCATCCACGGCCAGAAACTATGGGTCTCATGGGTGGGTTCTTCATATTTTTGTGTACCTT
This sequence comes from Protopterus annectens, assembly GCF_019279795.1. Classification (NCBI taxonomy): domain Eukaryota; kingdom Metazoa; phylum Chordata; order Ceratodontiformes; family Protopteridae; genus Protopterus; species Protopterus annectens. The sequence continues at coordinate 287,104,531 of NC_056732.1, read as the reverse complement.
GGGGAGACCTTGTATAATCGGTATAGTGGGTGTATAAATCATAAGGTATCCATATAGCTCCTTATTTATTAAATTACTTCTAAGAATATCATAAAGCGTGTCATGAATATATCTGACAACAGAGTGAACCTGTTCCATGGAAGTAGGTTCACAGAACCTGTCCTGTAACATGGAGGACATAGCCTCCGTATAAAATGACATATCCAATACTACAACTTTCCCACCTTTATCAGCTGGTCTAATTATAATGGTAGGATCATTCTGCAATTTCCTCAGACACTGACGTTCCAAAGCTCAAGTTATCCCGCCTCTTCTGTTTTTGGGGTCCCAGTTGAGTATTATAGTAACTATACAATTCCTCCTCTGTTAACTTAAGGAATGCTTCAACTAATGGGTGGTGAGTTGGTACAAAATCACTTAAATTCTTAAAAGCAAACTTCCTGCTCTGTGCTGATTCTTTCTCAGAATCATTATAAATGAATCTAAGCATTACATTCTTACAAAAAAGTTTTAAGTCCACCATTGTATCAGTCAATTTGCTCTGGCTTTTAGGAATAAAATTCAAACCTTTGTTTAATAAACTGGCATCATCATCTGTTAGAGTAATGTGGGACAAATTATAGATTAACGCTTGTTGTTCCACATTCTCTTTAAAGTCTGATGGGGCATAAAATCCCCTGATAATTTCCTCTTCTGTCTGCCCCTGCTCATGGAGCGAGGTCTGCGAGGACCTTTCTCCATGCACACTGGCAGAGGAAAAGTCAAATCCAAACTTGAGAACTTGCTGGAATCAGTCAAAGTAGTAGTTTTCTTAGGTTTAACAACAGGCTCTGATCCTTCTTTTGTAGAAACAGGTCTATTCTTAACCACATGTACTTCAGGATATAAGTTGTTTCTAGTACATGCACTGGGATGTACAATATGAATAACATCCACAGAGTCCTTGCAATTGTCTGTGGTAGTCCCTGCGACAGGTGGTATTTCTTCCAAAATACATGCATCATTACTGATGGTGACCCCCCCAGTACAAACTTGGGCAGAGTCCATGTCCACAGGAGTAATGCTGTTATGTCCATTCAGTTCAACACCCACATTCATGTCGTTTGTTACACTATTACTTGTAACATCGTTGATAAAATTAAAGTGTGTAGATTCCTTTACTTTCCTAGGAGGCATGGGGGTAGAAGGATCCCTATGCATCTGAGATGTTGTAGAGGAATCCTGCCCTGCTTTGGGCCATAAGAATACATTGCCCAATTTAAAATCATTAATATCCCTGGTGGCTTTGTGTTTTTTCTGCTGTAAAAGTTTTCTTTCATACGCTAGCACACAATCTAGCAAGTTCTCAAACAATGGTGCAACCACCTTATCCGAAAAGTTACTAAACAGCTCCTGCTGTTTGCGCTTAATATTGTTTGTTAACCTAACCTCCTCAAGTTGTAGTATTGGATATGTCATTTTATACGGAGGCTATGTCCTCCATGTTACAGGACAGGTTCTATGAACCTACTTCCATGGAACAGGTTCACTATGTTGTCAGATATATTCATGACATGCTTTATGATATTCTTAGAAGTAATTTAATAAATAAGGAGCTATATGGATACCTTATGATTTATACACCCACTATACCGATTATACAAGGTCTCCCCAAGGTACACAAAAATATGAAGAACCCACCCATGAGACCCATAGTTTCTGGCCATGGATGGGTAACTGAACACCTTTCAGTTTTTGTGGAGAAACATCTGAGATGTGTATTGAATGACAATGTTACAGTCTTGAAGGATTCCAAGCAATTTTTGATTGATCTGTATGAATGTATTGGACACCATGATAGAATCTCTAGTTGTACTTTTGTGACTTTTGACATTCAATCCCTATTTACTGTAATACCTAATGATATAGGACTTGATTATGTGTTAAATTATCTGAAAGCACACAGTACTTACACTGCAGTATTGATAGACCTCATAGTTCATTTTTAGAACTGGTCTTGGAGAACAACTTATTCATGTTCCAAGACCAGATCTATAAACAGCGTGATGGCGTAGCTATGGGCACTCCATGTGCAAATAGCTACGCCAACATGTTCCTTGCATATTGGGAGGAACATGTTTTATTTAAGAATGCACTTTTCTGTGAACATGTGGTGTTCTACAGAAGGTTTGTTGATGACCTTTTTGTTCTTTGGAATGGAACATCAGAACAGCTGGAATCAATGCTATCCATTATGAATGATTTAACTACATTCCTTACTTTTACCATGAACTATTCCACACATAGAATTGATTTTTTAGACCTATATATTGAGAGATTAACAGATGATATGATAAATACGGGGTCTATCGCAAGGCATGTTACTGCAATTCCTTGTTATTAAGGTCTAGTATGCACCCACAATTTGTTTTAAGAATATAATGAAAGGACAGGCCATTAGAGCCTCGAGATTGAACCCCACTGAACAGGGATTTATCTCAGAATTAGACAATCTGAGAAATAGATTACTGACCCGGGGATACAAGGATAATGAGATTATACCATACATGGAGGAAGCATACATGTCACGCACCACTTCAGGTGCACCATACTTTGGACCCAGGGTCCAAGATCAAACCGTTGGAGATCATATGTTAAATAGATCTATTAAATTTTCTACTCTGTATACTTCTGATCAATATCAGTTAAAGGAAATTATTAGCAAACATTGGGATATTCTCCTGGTTGATGATGACTTGAAACGCATTGTGGGGAGACACCAAGTTTCCTATTTCGAATAAGAGCAACCTAAAGCGATTGCTTTGTCACCCCAGACATGATAGGATTATGAAGAACACTGGTCACACTAAACCCTGTGGTCACTGCAACTTCTGTTCATTTATTGATAGCAGTGAGGTGTTTATACACCGGATTTACACACCATTTTCTCCATCAAGGCAGATGCAGATTGTATGACTCCTAATGTGGTGTATTTAGCTACTTGTCAGGCATGCCCAAGTTTCTATGTTGGTAAAACTAACCGGCCGTTAAGGGATAGAATGAGAGAGCATATTTACCACATGAGAAAGGGCACTTTACACAATGCCTTAGCAAAACATATAACCACCAATGACAATGATCATACTTTCTTGTTCCGGGTCCTAGAGATAATTGTTGTGAATAAGAGGGTGGTAATACTATGAATCTTACTGAATCTAAGGAGACTGACTGGATCATTCGCTTGAAAGCTGATAGGGGCATGGGTTGAATGATAGAGCTTCTACAAAACCTAAGCTGAGACAACGCAGGCACATAAAATGAACTATCATTTATTTGTATATGTTCTTGATTATGTATTTTATCAATATTAACTTATCAGAATGTTTATTTACATGTTTTTAGGTCACTATGCAAGTTTTATATATTTTTGTCTTACTTTACATTAACATGTTTATATATGGGAGAGTTCTTTAAATTCTCCAGCATTGCTTTTAATTGTTTAAATTGTTTTAATTGATTAATTGAGCTGCTTATATAAGGGGAGGTCTACTGTGACTTTTATACAAGGATCTGAAGAAGCTGTAATGGTGAAAGCGCTCATCCGTATGTTATAAGCGCACATTCTTGGAATTAAATTTGGAATAATTTATATTTGCCTTTAGCTTTTTTTTTGTCTTCAGCTTGCTTGAGGAGAGCATTGCTCTGGGTGCCAATTAACCTAGCTATATTTCTGTTGTTACTACTAAAAATGTTGGCAAAGCAATACTTCATAAAATCCCTAGTTCATTGGGTCCAGAATCACATGTCTTTCTGTAACTTCAAACATGCATCACTTCAATAATTTGCATTAACAAAGTCAGACTATTGCCTACTTCAGCAAATACTCTGTGCCTTTGAAAGCATACAATATCTGAGTAAGCTTTATACAATAGTATGCATTTTATTTTGTTGCAGTGAGACACAAAAAGTGAAGTTGTAAGCAGGTGTCCTGTTGGGGGAACTGTATGAAAGAACATATGTAACTGAAATAATAATAATAAATGTTTCAAAACAGTTATTTGGAGGAAGATTTGCATACAGAGGTATGCAGTTATACTAAAGGCAACAGTCTGGTATCTAAATAAATGGTACGTTGGAGTTTTGTCCTGTAAATTTCTAGAACAATATTTGCATGATAAGCTTAGTAATTCTATAACATATGCAATGGTTGATTCTCCAACTGGAAGGGGATTCATTGTAATGTCTGAGTGTTTGGAAAGGAAGTTCGTCCAAGTGCATCAAGGTTTTAGCAGGCATCATACTCAACTTTGATGCAGGGAAGATCAGAAGTTTGTAGCTTATACACCCACATGGGATATTAATAATGCTCAAATACTGCCACTGTAGTAAGGAGATGCTGCACCCTAGAGGTGCTATCCATTAGATGAAATGTTAAAAAATGACACATCTTCATAAGCCAATGGTAACTCAGGTAAATGCAAAAGATCCCATATCACTTATTAACAAAAAAATAGGGCAATTCCTATTAAAAATACATCACAATCAAATGCATTGCTTTGCTCCAGGAAAAAGTCTGGAAAGCCTGAAAAATAACAAACATTAACAAAATAAAAGAAAATTAAAATTCACAATTCTATCCCCCTAATTACTATCTATACTTTTTAATGACATTTTTTGTCATCTAAATTATCCATGCACTACAATATTCTTGCACTTCAAACTGTTAAATTGCAATCCTTATAGCTTTTTTGCTACACCTCTTTCTCATGTGGCTGTAAAAAAGTTAGGCTTGTTCTAAGCAGTCTGAGATCCTTAGTAGAAATGATATATTTAGAAAAATGTACTACTTTAAAGCTATCTTTATCGAAAAAAAATGAAATATTCTTTGCTCCATCATTACTTACTACCACTTGTAGTTCCACTGTTACCATTTCCCTACTGCGGCCTTCACTGTGGTTTAGGAGGGTCTGTAGCCACTTCTGACAATAACATCACACCTTCTGCCCCTAGCTGAAATCCTATGCTGAGTGTTTCTTCTGCTATCTTCTGCTACTGTGTTCTCTTCAATGTGCCTTTTGCCAATGGTCCCTCTGTTTCATTCATGTTGTTTTTGGAAAGGATAGCTAGTAATAATGTATAATTTGTGAGACTCTTTTGGGAGCTGTTGCTGCTGTTTCTCCAGACTCAAACAACATTGAAGTTGACTTAGTGGCTGGTATTAACAAAAAGAAAAAAACATTCCTCATTGATTGAATTCTTCACTGCAAGCCTATTAGCTCCACTAGCATCAGCAGCAGCCTCAGTTTATTTATTATTTGTCTCCATATACTTCTTGTCATTCTTATAATTTTTACAATCCATGTCAAATTTCTTTAGTGGCTGCATATGTCAGATTTTATTTTCTTTAATTTAGGCTTGAAGTTGCAGTGAAGTGAAGCTGTGCTTCAGGTGTATCATGAGCCTCTGGTATGCAGTACACAGACACACTAACAGAAACAGATGTTCCCAGGTTGCTATGGTAATGGAGACAGAGTGACAATAATGCTTAACTGCTCTGAGGAGCCTCCGAGATGATTCTTGGCAATGATGTTTTTGGTTTGAAAAAATATATATATAATAAAAGGGCTGCATTAAACCACATATACACATATTGATGGTTTCTTAACACTTCATTTAGCTCATTAAGTTGATTCTTGATAAAAATAAATAAATAAATAAATAAATAATAAGTGCAATTTTATATTTAAAATGTATTTTGGTCCAAACACATTAAGGACTTCCTTAAGAGTGGAAGTCTGAGTTATTGTGAAAGACTAAGAGCACATGATCTTGTGCAGTATGCTTTGCAGTGGTCTGGGAGCTGAGCTTGCTCGGACGTGTTGGGCATATGGAGATAGCTGATTCTAGGGGTGTTTGAGGTTGCCGGGAAGTGCTCGAGAGTCATCAGATTTCCTTCGAGGAAATATTTGTGTGAATGGAAGATGTGTTGAGTGGTTCACTATCAGAATGGCCACTGCCTTAAACAGGCTGGTAAAATGAAACAGGACAAATATTGGTTTGGATATTTTAAGAACAGCCTGGAAACACACCACATGAACTAGTGAATGGTATTCTGGCAAAACTGGATGGGCATTGTTGCCCATGCTTGAAGTACTGATATGTGTGTATGTAAGGATGAAAATATAACAAATAAGAAACTAAAAGGGTGTCATAATTTGAAATCTATGGACTGTATAAACATGCTTGGAAGGAGCTAATAATAAGAATAAGCATTACAGTTTGTGGTCTCTCAAATAACTAAGCAACAGCCAAAAAAAACACACACACAAAATAGTTATGTAATGTATGATTTTAGTAAATCTAGACATGAAATATATAATCATCATGCAAGATGAAGCAGTCTGCTGAATTTAGATATTAAAGACAGGATTTAATAACATGGGCTTGTGTATAATAACACTACTGTCTTAACTTGTTACAAATGACATACACTACATTGAACATCAAGGGGAAGCATGATGATTTTCTTATATAACTACTCCCGGCTCCACAAAGTGTACTCTTCAATTTTTCCCTTGGAACTAGACAAACTTTCAACTTAAGTACTCAAACCATTCACTTCTCATCCAGGCACTTGCTCAAACCTCATAGTAAGCACTAATAAACCTTAGCACTAGACCCCCCCATACTATAGAGAAGGACAAAGCTCTCTATTTGACCTTACCAGCCAATCAGTAAAACAATTCACTGTACCTATCCAGGCATGTCCAAAGGGCAGTTTCAGGTGTACTCTCTGGTCCAACAGGTGAATCTGGGCATTTTGAGGCAATGTTACAATTGCCTCATGTACACAGACCTCCTCCTTCCACCAAACACTAATACATGCAAGAGATGCAATTATACAACCAAACTGGAGGCTAAGCTCTCTCAACCCAAGACTGGAACAGGCAGTCAAGAGGAGAAGGGAATTACTTGCATCACACCACCAGTCTCACATAGACCTATGAAACCAGCACCGGCAAAAAACACACATAAATACACAAAAACATACTCAGAGGCTCTAAATAAAAATCTGCAAAAGCAACAGAGACCACCAAAGCAGACATCCAAGCAACCTCCACCCCCCAACACAAACCATGAAACACATACTTCACAAAACCAGTGCGCCACACAATCACAGCCCTTAAGGCAAAATAACATACCCAGCACACTAGTAATAGGTGACTCTATAGTCAGGCAAACTAACATCCCACTCACTAGGTTGAACAAGGAGAAGGTTACTATTAGCTGCCTGTCGGGTGCCAGGATCTGCCACATAACACAAGCACTCAGGTCACTCCAGAACAAGTACAAATATGACTCTGTCATTGTCCATGTTGGTGTGAATGACCTGAGCTGTACCTCCCTTGACTACATGAAAAGAGACATGGAGGAGCTCTCTGATCATGTAGCCCAGGCCGGTATGACCCTGACTCTGAGTAGCATCCTGCCCTCACCAAGAATGATACTACGGTATAGAGAAAAAATTATCAATTTCAACAATTTGCTAAGCTTCTGGTATCATTCAAAAGGGATCCAGTGTCTGTCAGCCTGGAATGACATGCTCGACAAGCCACGCTGCTTCCCTAGAGACAGCTTGCACCTGTCACCCTTAGGCTTTCGAATACTGGCCAAGGCTCTTGCCACCCCCATGGTGCCTTTTTTAGGCAAGGCTCAAAAGACAAACCGACCATCATAAATAGCACAAGTAACAAAAAACTGAGGGCAATCCTACTCAATGCCAGAAGTCTAAACCTCAAAATGTACGCACACGAGGCACTCCTCAGTATAGAGAAATTTGATATATGTGCAGTAACTGAAACCTGGTTTAAGGCTCCAGAGAGCACCCCAGCACTACCAGGCTGCAACTCATACCATACATTTCGGCAACACAACCTGGACCGAAACACAAAAGGCAGGGGAGTATCCATATTTATCAAGGATACCTACACCTCCAGGTTAGTGGCACAGCACGATGCTTCAGAGATCATCCATGTGCAACTAACAACAGGCAACTAACAATGGGCAAAACTGCTATTCAAATTATAGCTTGCTATAGATCAACCACCATGTCCCAGGACCCCCACTTCGCATTCCTGGAAACAATGGGAAACATAAAGGTCCTACCAAACACCTTGATATTGGGTGATTTAAATTACCCAAACATTAACTGTGAGAACTATTCAAGTACAAACTCCCTTGCCCAACATTTCCTAGAATTTATAAACTCAAACACCCTGGATCAACTGGTCAACACCACCACCAGAGGTGACAGCATATTGGACCTGGTCATCACCAACATGGGTAACTGGTGTTTCACACCGGAGGTCAACCCCTTGCTGGTTAGATCTGACCATAAACTAATCACTCTGGATATCCAAATTCTGCCATCACCCCCGGTCAAAGAAACCACCGTAAAAACCTTTTCAAAAGCAAACTTCACATTACTTAAGACTGAGGTGGAAAGTTTCAAAGCCCCCATGCTAAAGGATAACGCTGTCCAAGCTGCAAAATCCTTTACTAATGCACTATACAGGCACCTACAAGACTGCATGGATCATGCTATCCTAAACAAAACCAAGACTCACTCCTCCAAGAAAAGGAAACCAGTCTGCTGGACCCCTGCCATAAACAAGCTATACAATAGAAGGAGGAAACGAATACAAAAAAGAGTAAAATCCCAAGAAGGGACGACATCCCTGATCAGTATCAGCAAGAAACTACATTCCCTCATAAAATCATCCAAGGCTAGCTTCGAAAGAAAAATTGCCATGGATTCCAAAGATAACCACAAGGCATTCTTTAGCTATGTCAAGAATCTAAGGGGCAATTCTCAGATTTGCTTGGAGTTAGTGCAGAATGGCACAAAATACACTGAACCGACCAATATAGCCAACATCTTGGCAGACAGGTTCAGTGCAAACTTCACCCACTTCTCACCCCAAAAGGGCCCATAACTATACCAGAACAATGTAGTGCCCCTGAAATCACAGACACTCAGCTTAAAACAGCCCTCTCCAAAGCCAAAAACACAGAATCAATGGGAACAGATGGTGTCCAAGGCTACGTCCTACACGAGCTCAAAGATTAATTAACCCCTCACTTAAACACACTGTTTAAACTCAGCCTCTCCACAGGCTATGTGCCCACAGTGTGGCGCACAGCAATGGTTATTCCACTCCACAAAGGTGGAGCCACAACGGACCCCAGGAACTATCACCCTATATGCCTGACTAGCCTGGTCTGCAAAGCTATGGAGAGCATCCTCATGGATCTCATTAACAGAAACATTGGAAACCCCCAAACACTGGACCCTACACAGTTCAGCTTTGTTTAGGGCAGATCATTCCTCCTAAACCTGGTGGACTTTTTTGAAACAGTTACCAAGGCTATAGATAAGGGAAAGATGGTCCACACAGCCTAACTAGACCTTGCAAAGGCCTTCAACACCATTCCCCACTCAAGTATTATAGACAAGCTCACCAGCCTGAACATAAATGCCTATGTCACGAGATGGTTTGCCAACTGGCTCATGGACAGAACCCACATGGTAAGAGTTGTGGGAGCTAGGTCTGACTCTAAACCGGTTACAAGTGGCATTCCCCAGGGCTCAGTCCTAGGACCCCTCCTGTTTGGCATATACTTCTCAGAGGTACAGGCAAGCACAGGAGGACTATGGCTGACCAAGTTCATAGATGACTGCAAACTAGGGGCTATAATTGACTCTCTGGCTGACACAGACATCCTCCAAAAGGGTCTCACTGAGACAGATACCTGGTGCCAAAACCATGGCCTCAAGCTAAATGCCAAAAAGTGCACAGTCATCCCCTTTGGAAAAAAACAAAGTACCCACAAACTACCACATAGGTGGTAGTCCCCTAAATACGGAAGACATAATAAGGGATCTGGGGACCCAAGTAGATAGTAACCTCTCCTTTGATAATCACATTGCCAAAGTGGTTAGAAAATCCTTCTACGTGGCCCACCTAATCACAAAAGGGTTTGCAGCCAGATCGAAAGAAGTCATTGGGCCCCTCTACGCATCACTCATCAGACCCATCATAGAGTACAATGCCCCATTTGGGATGTGCCTTACAAGACACCTGCAATAACTGGAAAGACCAAAGAAGTACCTCACCAAGAGGATCACTGGCCTCAAGCAGATGCCCTATGCAGCTCAAATGAAGAAACTCCAGCTGTACTCGGTTGCATACCACCTACTCAGAGGTGATCTCTGCCTGACATACAAGGCCATGTCCAACCCAGAATTGATGGACATGCTCCACCTAAAGAAAACCATATCCCCTCAAGCCACATGCTCCTGGGATCTAAACCTCACCGCAACAATAAATAGGATGTGCTGGAGGGATAGATTCCTGTCCCAGAGACTTTCCATGCTCTGGAACAAGATTCCAATCAACATTAGGCAGAGCTCCTCGCTAACCCTCTTCTAAGAGAAACCTTGACGAGTGGATGGGAAACAGAAAGTTTACCCCGTGGATTACTTCAGTGGCTCTGCTGGACAGAGGCACAAGGAACTTATCTAAGGGGGCAGGGAAAGCCAACACATTCCGGCTAGGCTTATAAATGCCTTTGGGCAGATAGCCTAGTACCTACCTATGAACCTATGAACCTATAAGTAAATATGCATAACTAGTAATGTAATTGCTTTAACTTGAATTGTAGTTTTTGTAACCCATCTTGACCATATATAATACTTAAGCGGTTACCAAGGTAACTAATGCTTTATACATGACATCAAACTGACAAAGTTGTTCAAGAGAAATAATAGAACCCTGAACTTGAAATGTCACAGAATGCAACAATCATATTCTGAACAAATAGTATTAAATTGACAATAGACACTCAGTTTAATAACATGGGCTTGAGAATAATAGCACTACTATTTTAACTTGTCATAAATGATATACACTATATTGAACATCAAGGGGAAGCATGATGATTTTCTCATATAAGTAAATGTGCATAACAAGTCATATAATTGCTTTAACACATCTCGACCAAAGTAACTAATGTTTGTACATGACATCAAACTGACAAAGTTGTTCAAGAGAAACAATTAAAGCCTGAACTTGAAATGTCACAAAATGTAACAATCATATTCTGAACAAATAGTATTAAATTGACAATAGACACTCAGTTTAATAACATGGGCTTGTGTACAATAACACTACTGTTTTAACTTGTCATAAATGACATACACTATATTGAACATCAAGGGGAAGTGTGATGATTTTCTCATATAAGTAAATGTGTATAACAAGTCATATAATTGCTTTAACTTGAATTGTGGTTTTGTAACCCATCTTGACCATACATAATACTTGTCTGCCTGGGATGACATGCTGGACAAGCCACGCTGCTTCGCAAGGGACGGCTTGCACCTGTCACCCCTGGGATTCCGGATATTGGCAAAGGCTCTTGCCACCCCCATAGTGCCTTTTTTAGGCAAGGCTCAAATTCTAAACCTACCACCCTAGAACACAAAAAAGGAAAAAAACTAAGGGTAATGGTGCTCAATGCCAGAAGTCTAAATCTCAAAATGCACGCACTCGAGGCCCTTCGCAGTATGGAGAACATCGATGTCTGTGCAGTGACAGAAACCTGGTTCAAGGCTCCTGAGAGCACCCCAGCACTATCAGGTTTTACCTCTTATCATGCGTTCCGGCCCCAAAATCCGGACAATACCAAGAAAGGAGGGGGGTATCCATATTCATCAAAGACACCCACACCTCAAGACTGGTGGCAACGCACAATGCATCGGAGACCATCCAGGTGCAATTAACCATTGGCAAGACTGCTCTGCAAATTGTAGCATGTTACAGGCCACCCTCACAAACTCAGGAACCTCACATGGCCTTCCTGAAAACACTAGAGGGGATAAATGTATCACCAAACACCATCATACTAGGTGACTTCAATTAACCTAATATAGACTGGGAACACTACTCAAGCCCAAACACCCTAGCCCAAAAGTTCCTGGAATTCATAAACTCAAATGCCATGGAACAACTAGTCACCATCCCCACAAGAGGAGAAAACATACTTGATCTCATCATCACGAACATGGGAGCACAATGTTCAACACCGAAGTATACCCCTCACTGGTGAGATCAGATCACAACTAATCTCGCTGGAGGTCCTCATCCCACCCCCACCTGAAATAAAAGACCACAGTAAAGAACTTCTCGAAGCCGACTTCACACTTCTAAAGACTAGTGTGGTCTCCTTTAAGGCCCCGAGCCGACGGAAAACAGTACTCAAGCCGCTGAATCACTTACAAATGCCTTCTACCAGCACCTGCAGGACTGCATGGATAAGGCAATCCCAAGCAAAACAAAGACTCTTTGTACCAAAGGCAAGCATCCACTCTGGTGGACCCCAGCCATAAACAAACTCTACAACAAAAGGAGGAAGCTACTACAAGATAGAGCAAAATCCTTAAAAGGTAAGACACCCTTGATCACTATAAGTAAAAACTAAGAGCTCTCATAAAATCATCCAAAGCAAATTTTGAGAGAAAAATAGCTAAAGACTCAAAAGACAATCATAAGGCCTTCTTTAGCTATGTTAGAAACCTGGGAGGAAACTCCCAGATATGCTCAGAACTAGTTCAAAATGATGTGAAGATTACTGATCCTACAGACATTGCCAACATACTGGCTGACAGGTTCAGTGCAAACTTCTCCCCCCCCAAAAGGAGAGATATCTATACCAAGCGATTGCAGCCCCCCCAAACATCTCCAACGCCCAAGTGAGAACTGCTCTCTCCAAAGCAAAAACCACAGCATCCATGGGACCTGATGGTGTCCCCGGCTGTGTGCTCCACGAACTCAACGAGGAATTAAACCCACAGCTAGGACAGCTGTTTAATCATAGTCTTACCTCTGGATACGTACCCAGGAGTGGCGCACTGCAACTGTGGTCCCACTTCACAAAGGCGGTGCCTCCACCGACCCTGGAAATTACCGCCCATTAGCTTGACAAGCCTTATCTGCAAAGCCATGGAGAGGATCATAATGGATCTCATAAATAAAGACATAGGGAATTTGCAGACTTTGGATCCATCCCAGTTTGGCTTTGTCAAAGGCAGATCATGCCTTCTAAACTTGGTTGACTTTTTGAAACAGTCACCAAAGCCATTGATGAGGGAAAGACAGTCCATACAGCCTACCTCGATCTGGCGAAGGCCTTTGATACAATACCCCACTCGGGTATCATTGAAAACTCATCAGCTTAAATGTTAACCCATACATCACAAGATGGGTTGCAAACTGGCTGAGTGACAGAACCCACAGGGTCAGAGTTGCTGGCGCCATGTCAGACTCAAAGCCTGTCACAAGTGGTGTACCACAGGGCTCAGTCCTGGGCCCACTCTTGTTTGGCATCTACTTTTCCAAGTACAAGCAAACACAGGAGGGTTATGGCTGACAAAGTTTGCAGATGACTGCAAACTGGGCCATAGTAGAAAACACATCTGACACAGATATCCTTCAGAAGGGTCTCACAGAAACGGATAACTGGTGCCAGAGCCATGGCCTAAAGTTAAATGCCAAAAATGCATAGTCATACCCTTCGGGAAAAACAAGGTTACCCCTAGCTACCAAATAGGTGGCAATCCACTGAGTACAGAAGAAGTTATCAGGGACCTGGGGACCCAGGTTGATAGTAGTCTGTCATTCGACACCCATGTAGCTAAAGTAGTTAGGAAGACCTTCTACATTGCCCACCTTATCATGAAGGGATTCTCATCTAGATCAAGGGAGGTCATAGTCTCCCTATACTCATCACTCATCAGACCAATGATTGAGTACAATGCCCCATTCGGAATGTATCTGACCCGACACTTGCAGCAGCTGGAGAGGCCACAAAAGTTCCTCACCAAAAGGATAAAGGGTCTCAAACATCTGTCCTATGCTGCCCGACTGAAAGAACTCCAGCTCTATTCAGTCGCTTACCGCTTGCTCAGAGGTGACCTTTGCCTAACATACAAGGCCATGTCAAACCCAGATTTGATGAATATGCTTCACCTCAAAAATCTAGATCCGTCAGAGCCACAAGGGCGGAGACTTAAACCTCGACACGGCTATTAATAGGGCGTGCTGGAGGATAGATTCATCACCCAAAGACTCCCTATGCTGTGGAATAAAATCCCGGTATATGTGAGGCAGAGCACCTCGCTGGCCTTGTTCAAGAGAAATCTTGACCAATGGATGGGAGATCGCAGATATACCCCATGGATTACCTCAGTGTCACTGCTCAACAGAGGCACAGCAAAATAATGGGTATAGTTCCCCATACTAAAGGGGTGGCGTAAGCCACAAAACTATGGGCTAGGCTTGTAAATGCCCTCGGGCAGATAGCCTAGTATGAACCTATGAACCTATGAACCTATGAGCTGTTACCAAGGTAACTAATGTTTTATAGAGGACATAAAACTGACAAAGTTGTTCATAGGTTCATAGATTAGTACGAAGCTTACTGCCCTTGTGAGCCATTTTAAGTCTAGCCAATTATCCTTTGTGAGACTCAAACCCTGCACCTTGTGTTTGTAAGGCAGACACCTTAACCATTAGGCCACCCTCCCAACCTGTCCAAGGGAAACAATAGAAGCTTGAACTAGGAATGTCACAGAATTTCATAATCACATTCTGAACAAATAGTATTAAATTGACGATAATCACCCAGTTTAACCTTTGCTGATTATACAAAATAGAATGTTGCCATTTAAATCTAAAAATGTTCAGTATATGCCATAAAGTGACAATTTATGAATATGGAAAGGGAACTTGTAATAATTAATCAAAATAATCAAAAAATGAGACAGCAACCCGTCTCTGCTAGGTTATCCAGTCAAATGGTGAACAGGACTCGAACAAGGATGAAAGCAACGTATTTATTGAAACACAAAAAAATGATTAAAGACTAGTAAGCGCTTTCATCTGCGTTGCAGACTTCATGAAGTCTGCAATGCAGATGAAAGCGCTTACCAGTCTTTAATCATTTTTTTGTGTTTCAATAAATACGTTGCTTTCATCCTTGTTCGAGTCCTGTTCACCATTTGACTGGATAACCTAGCAGAGACGGGTTGCTGTCTCATTTTTTTGATTCTGTTGTTGTGTTCCTTCGTTTTGGGTTTTTGTACCAATTCATCAAAATAAGTGAATTTGTTGTTTTTAACCTATAATTTCACTCATTTTATAATAAGAAATGACAGATAAAAATCCTTATGTGTAGGAAATGGGGGGGGATGCACTGATAATTAAAATGCACTAACTTTCATCAATGTTTACATAAAACAAATCCAAAACAATGAATAAGTCACAAAAATAGCAAGAAAAGTGAGCACAAGCAGAGCTGGGGATCACAATGATGTAAAAAATCCGTTCTTTTTCCACAGGTCGCTGTAGTACAATGAAAACTTTTATTAAGCAAGATACACACAATCAGATAAGCGCTTTCTTCTCTTCTGATTCAGACACTAAATGTGGAAACAGTATTAGCATAATCTCATGTAAAGCATACAATAAATAAAATAAAATATTATGCTAGTACTGTTTCCACATTTATAAGTTCATACTTAGTACTAAGCTAACTGCCCTTGCAAGCCTTTTTAAGCCTAGCCAATTATTCCTTGTGAGACTCAAACCCTGAACCTTGTGTTTGTAAGGCAAACACCTTAACCATTAGGCCACCCTCCCAACCCACATTATTAGCCCTTCCAAGTCTCAAACCACAGACCCTAAACACTACAGTCAGAGCAATCTACCACTACACCATCATATTGTATTTACTGTATTTACTATATTATATATATATATATATATATATATATATATATATATATATATATATATATATACTTTTTGATACTAGTTTTATTATTATATACAGGTCTATACATAGTTTTTAGTAATTCACAGATTTGTGAAGGTTTTATGCTTTACTATGAACTGAGTGTGCTGGTGGGTGTGTTTTAACATGAATTGGGGGTGTTGGTTTAGTTGCATAAGATGTAAGTTAGTGTTTAAAGAATTGCTTTATCCTTATTTGTTTGTCTGAAGAAGTCTCTGAATCAACAGACGTGAAACCTCTTATCTGATTGTGTGTAGCTTGCTTAATAAAAGTTTTCATTTTACTACAGCGACTTGTGGAAAAAGAACTGATTTTTTTACATAATTGTGATCCCCAGCTGTACTTGCGCTAACTTTTCTTGCTATTTTACATAAAACAAACGTGATGCTTTAAGTAAGTTAGCAACAAACAAAGTGATTAGTTAAATGCTGACAAACAATAAAATATACCTTTTGATATATCCAGTAAACTGCATTGTATTATAAACATTAGTAATAAATATTATTACCGTCTATTTATATTAAGTAATAAGTTTTGATAGACTTCATCAGTAATAGTGAATATGTTAAATAACTGTGTGCTATAATCTTTTGCTGAAGTTTTATATATGATACATCCTACTTTACTATGATTGAACTGCTTGTCATCTATCGTTCATGTAAATATTTATTGCTTATACAATAAGTAGACATGTATATTGTATTAGAATTCTGTCTAATCTACAATAGTACTATATCTGTTCAAAATAATATAAATATTGTTTATCCCTATTACAAATATTCTCCATATGATAATTCAATTTATGGAGCTCAGATATTCTGGATTGTCAAGGTATGAGTGATAATCTGATGGACTTAGGTTTATCCATCAGATTAGAAATTATTTTCATTCCATGGCTAGTGCAGATCTCAGTTTTTTAACATTTACTAATTTAAATTTATTTCACAAAAACCTTTTTAGTATGTCTGACCAAAACATTACTTTATTGGTAAACACTTAAAGTATAATACTGAAAAATCCCTTTAAAAGCTCAAACATATACTTTATAGTTGGAGAAAAATGTTTAATAATCACAATAAAACAAAAAATACATAGTCTAAATAACCTGAGATGGATTTAACTTTATTATCTTTAAATACCAATGGCTTAAACAATCCTAGCAAGGGATCAAATATACTGAAATATTTAAAACTAAACAAAGCACAAATTGTCTTCCTTCAAGAAAATAATTTCAAAACAAATGACAATTACAAATGGAATCCTAAGGAATATATGATGCTGGCACAATCCACTTATAAGACAAAGACAAAAGGGGTAACAATTTTATGAAAAAAAATTTGATTAACTCAGAAATCATTTATAAGTATGAAGATAAAGAATGCCTTATGGCATTAGTAATAGTTAAATATAATAACAGAATATGGACCCTAACCAATCTATACTGGTTCCCAGGCATTGGAACAGGAACTGTTAAAAATAATTGGATTTCATTTCCAGTAATTATAAAGACAACTTAATATTAGGAGGAGATTTTAACTGTATATTTGATATTTCTGAAACTACAAATAAAAGATTGCTGCGTACATCTGCTGTATCAAAAGTTTTAAACAAGTGGGTAGAATCATTTCATCTTGTAGATATTTTCAAATTTAAAGAAGATAAATCTTTGTTGTTTTCCCATCAAGATCACAGATTTGGTACCCAAACTAGAATAGATAAAATATTTGGTGGCCATGACTTACACTCTAAAATCATTCATTTCTCAATAAATCCCTGCCCCTTTTCAGACCACATTTCATTGATACTAAAACTTCAAAATGGGTATAAACCGTTAATCTTTAACTCCAGAATTCCAGCATATATAACTAAAATTGAAGAGTTCAAACCCTGGTTATTATCTGAATTACAGTTCTTCTTACATATTAATTACACCACAGAGATAAATAAAATAACGATATGCGACTTATTAAAAGCTTACATATATGGTAAAACCCTAACTTGGTATATAAAAAAAAAAATCAGAGAATGGGATTCTGAATTATTAGATCTACAATCCAAACTTTTGTCAGTAAAAGCTGAAAAAAATCAAAATCATTTGGAGATGAAAAAGAAAGTAGAAATATTAAACAATAAATACAAAGACATTCTAACACATAAAACTAGTTTAGCTTTAGAAAAACTAAAAATTAATACCTTGGCCACTTCTCCCAAATATCTACATAATTTATCCACAAGAATCAAAATACAATCAAAAGCTAATAACATTAAAAGTATCTTCCATGAGAAGAAAGGAAAAAATGTCTCAGATATAGGTGACATTCTTGATGCCTATAGAAATCACTATATGGAGCACTTCCAAAAAGAAAATATACATACTGATCAATTAAATCTAGATGAAAAATGTTCTAATATAAAAACATACCAGAAAAATTAAAACTAGATCTGCAAGCACCCATATCCTACAAAAAAAATACAGATACAATTACAGGGGGTAAAATAATAAAGCTCCATGTATAGATGGCATAATTATGGAAATATAAAAACTTTTTCCTTCAAAGATGCTGTCCCTCTTCCATAAAACTCTATTAGAAATTCTGTCACAGGCTTTAATACTACCCTCTTGGAGATTTTCCTTAATCACACCAATCCTAAAGGAAAACAAATCCCCAAACCTCTGTACTTAATATAGACCTATATCATTATTAAATAATGATTATAAGAAATTTATGACAATATTAACTAACAGAATGAAAATGCCACTATCCAAAACAATAAATAATGATCAAACTGGATTTATATATCATAGACACACACATGACAATATTAAAAGGATAATTTCTCTTATAGATTATGTTAATAAAGAAAATAAACACTCATAATTGACTTAGATCTAGAGAAAGCATCTATTCCCTAAATTGGGACTATTTATTTAAAATTCTATTGTTATGTGAATTTTCTCATTCCTTTGTTCATCTACTAAAGAATATATATACAACTAATTTAGTGTATCTTAAGATAGGTCCTTTAACCTCTGAATCTATACATATAACAAAGGGTACTAAACAAGAATGTCCCATGTCACCAATTCTATTTGCTTTGGCTATTGAAATAATGTCAGATTCAATATGTAACAATACAAAAATCAAAGGGGTAGATGTTTATGAACAATACAATTCTAAAGTAATGCTCTTTGCTGATGACATAATATTAACATTATCCAATAAAAAAGAGACATTAGAAGAATTATATATTTTAATTGACACATTTTACAGGACTTCAAGACTCCATTTAAATAAATCATAATCAAGCAGGTGAAGGGGAGTAACATTATATGGAAACAAGAATCTACCTTAACATATCTAGGAATTGAGTTATGCATGGATAATAATGAATTAGTCTAAAAAAAACTACAATAATATCATTAATACAATTAAAATCTCTGTGGAAAAGTGGAACAAAATAATATTAACATTTGAAGATAGACTACAGTTAATAAAAATGGTTTTAATACCCAAAATTCTATATATAGCTTTGGCAATACAACTGTTACCAGAAAGGAATATACTCAAAGAAATAAACTCATACCTAATAAAATTTTTATGGTTTCCTAAAAGAAACAGAATAGCTTTAATACATCATATTAGACCATAGAAACAGGGAGAATTAAACTTTCCTGATATAGAAACATATATAAAAGCATTGATATCTAAAACAATCTCAGACTGGATAAGTCCAAATGATTCTGCAAATTGGAAATAATTGCTAACTGCAATATCAATAAATGAATTTGATTTGCAAAAAAAAAAAAAATTTCAAATAACAGATAATTTGCCATGGCACATATTATGTAGTAGTATGCAATATAACATAACTAAGCCCACTAAAACTCATATGATTAATTATTACATTGACTCTTTTAGGAAAATTATAGATTTATAAGTCTGGTTTGATCTTTTAACACCATCCATAGTTACAAAGAGCTATCCACATAAAATATATAGAGAAATAATTAATTCCTGGGAACAGAAAGGATTTGTTTGTTGATTTCAATGTATCAAAGAACTAAAAGTTCTGGATATGCAAACAATAGAAACAGCATACAAAATTCCACAACAAGATTGGCTAACTATGCAAAGCATTCTGACGTATTCACAAGATTTATGCAGAATAATTAGTAATTCTTCATTTAAAGAAATACCTAAACTTACGAAATACCTATAGGAAATCATATATAATGATTATGACATGGGAAATAGTATTTCAAAATTTTACAAGATATTGATAAATTATAAAACAACACCCGAATCCTCATATTGGAATTATATAACAAAAGGACACTCATTACAGCTAACTGAATAAATTAAATCAAATATTTTATTCTCAAGAAAACATACATCCTTTACACAATACTGGAAAGTTTTTACTTTAAATGCTTGCACAGAGCATTCTTAACTCCAGATAGAATTACTAAAATTAATTCTTCCACAAAGGGAATATGCTGGAGATGTGAACAAATACACAATGCAGATTGGAATCACATTTTTTTAACTGTGTTAAAATTAAGCCATTTTGGGATGGTATTAAAAACTTTTTACAAGCTTTATTTAATGAATCGTTTAACTTATCTAAAGCTCTAGTATTATTAAATGTATGCAAAGGTCCTCATTTGAATGAGTCAAATATGTATCTAATATGGACAATACTTGCAATCTTAAGGAAGTGTATAACAAGAAGATGGAATACAAACACAGTCCGACTTTGGAAGACTTTTACAGCCTACTGAAGACCACAGCATTATTGGAAATTAAAATTAAAGAATTAAGGATGCATCCTAAGCCATTTATTAACAATCCATCAAAAAAAGTCTTATCATTGATTGACACTTTATATTAACTGAACATATACACTCTGATAACTGGATTGTTATACCTATAAAGTAATTGTATATATTGAGCTCTGTTATAGTGTCAGGCTGATGTAAATAGTGTACATAGTTATTTATGATGTTATATACAAATACTATGGAATCTATTCAACTGTATTTGAAAAATAAAAAAAATGTTGAGAAAAAAAAGATTTTATTTTCTTTAATATTTTTATCTTGTATCTAGCAGCAAAAAAGATAGCTGAATGTTTTGATTTTAAATGATCATACACATCATGTACCTTGTATATTTGCTGCATGTTAGTCTTATTAAACAAAATCAGTATCTTATTCTATGATTTGCCATTTTCTCTTCAGACTGACACTAATTTTGAGTAGATGTCATATATGTAAACTTCCATTCACACTGTTAAGATGCAGATCTCTGTCAGATGTAATAACATCAACCATTCTCTGTCACATGAATGTAGTCTTTAAGGCACAAATCATAATTATGCTTGTTGTGTTTGTCAGTTTGATTACTTTAGGTAATTTGAAATACCAATCAACATATATAAGTTATGTATCCCTTTGAACTGAGACATATCTGTACCTACTTGTGTACTTGACTGAATGGGTATCTACTACAGAACATTCTAGCATGTCTTCCTTAGGATTTTTGTCATGATATGCATTACTGCATTCATGTGGGTTTCTTCCAGGTACTGCAGTTTCCCCCATGTTACAAAGACATACGTCTGGAGCATTTCTCCTCAGGCATCCACTAAAAATTGGCTTTGTTCCAAGTCAGACTTTCCCAGTTAACAAATGTTAAATAAAAATAAATAAATAAATAAATAAAAATTACAGATGACATGACTCCATGCTACTTGTTATGTGTGGCTTGACAGTTTTAACCAGTACATTTCATTTCTTGCTCTTTCTATACACTTTGCAGTTTGTGACATGATTCTATTATCTCAAGTTTTGACTTCCCATTAGACTGGGATGTCTTCCTTTATTACAGGAAGTATTGGATACAAAACCTGCCATCCCTTAAAGGAAAATAAGTCGGAATGTATTTCCTTACTATTGATTTTTGCTCAAATGAGCATTTCACTGCAACATCTTTTAGTAACTGCATTTTCTAAATCACTATAGGCATATTTCTTATGCTGTTTTCCTCCTGTCACAGGCAACTATACAGTGACCCAAATAACTTGACATTTATCTTCTAACAACTACATGCTGCTCTAGGAAAGTAGTCTGCTCAAGATATCTTCTAGGCTCATTTTTTTTTTGCCTGTATGTGTTTCATTTTTAGATCTTACTTTTGCAAATTTAAATGATCTTTGCATATAGACCTCCACACAACTAGCCTATTATTTTGTAAGAAAATGGTTCCTATACCAATACCAATACCATTCTGACAGAAATGATTTATTTATTTATTTGCATTTGTTTACTGGGATGGTCCAGCTGGACCAGAAGTGCCCATTTTCAGTGGAGTCCCAGGGAGTAAAGCTTCACATATAAGACATTTCACATACAATACAGAATTTACATTAATAAAGACATTTAGTACATATTATTGGCAGCTTATACAATTGGTGAAAAAAACATTACATAAGTAATCATTCTCAAATCAAAGATATTATACAAGCAATACAGAGTATATACATGAGAACTTTCCATATGAGTAGTTTTCAGCTAGCAGAATTTATATGGGACACTTCATGCAGTGGGTGCAAGCAGATACGGAATTAATTAGAGACTAGGTACTTAAACTTTTCACAAATTTAGGAGGTGTAATAGCTGAGTGATAGGCTATATGAGTCCTCTTGCAGGAATCAGCAAAGTCGGTGGATATTGTTGCAGATATAAGTGGTAGCGTGATATTAAGGTAGGCTGTGAGAGTACCTGAATGTCTCGCCTGGTTCAATGGTAGGTCTATAAGAGTTAGGAAGAGGAGGAAGTAGACAGGAGAGATCGATGGTAGGACAATGAGGGCTAGTAGAAGAGGGAAGTGGACAGGATGGAGAGGCGGAGTAAGTAAAAATACAGGTGGATATGAAAGGAGGATGCCAGAGTGGTAGAATGGGGATGAGAATAGTTGTGATGGTTGAAGTTAGGTTATATGAGATATGGTGTTAGCACATGTGTACAGCCAAGATGAGGAGAGGTGTTGTTTCAGAGATGTCTTGAATAGGGTTACGGAGCGGGTGGATCTAAGTGTTGGGGGGTTCCAAAGTTTTGCGATAGTAAAGGAGTAAAGCATCTGGCCAGCTGAAATTTTGGGTTTTTCTACATTTACGAGCAGTTGGTTGTTGGATCGGAGTGGTCTGTTAGGATGGCATAAAGTAAGTATAGAAGACAGAGCAGGGCACATGGACAGATTATGCATGAGTTTGTAAGCTGTAGTTAGTTGGATAAAGGTGAGATAGTTGGAGAGTTCAAGCCATTTTAGGTTGCGTAATGATAAGCAGTGGTGGGATGAGTAGGAGGCATTAGTTACAAACTCAGCAATTTTGTTGTAGCATGAGTCTAGTTTGGACCTTAAAGAGGACTGAATGTAGGTGAGGAAGGGGGCACCATATAAAAGACAGGGTAATAGAAAAGAAGAGGCAAGAAAAAGTTGGGCTGATGCACTAAGTAGATGTTTGTGTCAGTAGAGAGTGTCAAGCTTTTGATGTGTCTTTTTGACAGTGGACTGGATGTGCAGGTTGAATGTGAGGTTTTCATCTATGATGACACCTAGGAGTTTTGTGCTAGGTACAATGTCGATGGTGGTACCATTTAGGGATTGAATGGTGACGTTCTCTTTTTGTAGAGCTGTGGACTTTTTGGGGCAAAGATTACTAGTTTGGTTTTGTTGAGGTTCAGGGCAAGATGATTATTAGACATCCAAAGCTTGGTGGAGGTGAGGGCATTTTGTGTGAGTTGTTGTAGTTCTGAGGAGTTGTTTGCAGTGCAGATGATAGTAAAGTCATCTGCATACTGAATGACTGAGCCTTGAGAGAGTGTGGTGTGGAAGTTACTGATAAATATGCTAAAACAGCAGCGGGCCTAAAATGGAGCCTTGAAGAACACCAGTGGTGGTGTTTAGGAAAGGGTAGTAAGAGTTCTGCCATTTAGTTGTTTGTTGCTTGTTAGTGAGGTAATTAATGAACCAGTTTGGAGTTTGAGGTGAGGTACCTATGTTAAAGACTTTTTTTTTAGAAGGAGAGAGTGGGATATAGTATTGAAAGCATTAGAAATATCAAGAAATAATGAAGTTACGATTTTAGCAGTGTCACAGGCTCAGTTGATAGTGTCCATGAAGGATATGAGAGCAGTGGTGGTACTATGTCCTGGTCTAGATACATGTTGAGTGGGGGAGAGGATGTGGTTGTGAGAAATCATCTTACAACTCAACTGGCTAATTCATATCAAAATATTTTAATGGAGTATCTATAACCATATTGGAAGTATTTCAAAACTCTTTTCCTATTCCTATCTCCATTCCCAGTCTATATCATGGCTGTAGCATTTTCACAGTTAGTAAGGCTTGGTTCTACCTCAGAACTCTACAGAAGTTATATTAGACTTATGTCATGTTTTTCTAGTGTCTGATCTCACACTAATAGGCCAGCAATGATGTTTTAAACACCACTTAAGCATTCAGTTACCAGTGCAGCAGTTCTTTGTAGCACTTCCGGTGCTAATAAGATACCAAATGGAAATCTAAGGAATCTATAACTTTAAAATGTTATATTAAATATACACAATCCAGAGCTTACTTCACCTAGCTTTATCAGATATAAACTCTGGTTTGCATCTGAAAGGAAAAAAAATACCATCTGTCAGTGATTGGACTACTTCCTCAATTGTAAGCAGTGAATAAAGTTCTCTTTTGATCATTCTGTTTTGGCACAGGAGATTGTACAAATGCAAATCTTAGTGTTATTTTGGCTGTAATTTCATTGCAGTGATAGCTAAGTTTTCCATTCTCTTTCTTTTCTATTTTTACTTTGTTATAAAGAACCACCGGTACTTGCCTTATCACGTTTTACAGGTATAGTGTTACAATCTGTTTATCACATGGCTTGCTAAGGGTATAAATTTACCTATGTAATCTATGTTCTCAGAAAATTTTATATCCTCTGGAGGGAGCTTGCAAATTGTGAATATGCATCCATGTGATCTGCACAGGGTACCAATGTGAATCTGTTTTATTATATTTAATGGTCCTTTTCCTTTTCTGTAGAAATTTAGAGAAGAAGATATTTTTTTCTTTTTTCTTTCATCTTTATTTCCTTTAGTAGTAACAAGAAAGAGGTTAGTTTCCTTTTTCTTTCATCTCCATTATTTTCAGTGGCAATAACAAACGTTGTACAGTTTCTGTTTTAAAGAAGTATTGACACTGGTCTGCCTGAGATATGGACATAATTTGCTGTGCAACCAAAATGGCTTCTTATACCACTTTAAAATACTCTTTGACAAGCAGTGTATGGTATATAATAGGAAGAGGAAGATTTGTGCAGTTGTACAGGATACAGTAGGATCATTTCTTTCTCTTTAGAGTTTTTAGAATACCATATTCAGAATCCCTGTATGTTAATTCTTGAATGTGCAGTATAATTTGAGAGGGCTCAAACACTACACGCATATGCACTAGTAAAGTATGTCTAGCTACCTATGAGACAAACTTTTATAAATACCGTCAGGAGACATCACGGTGCAAGTACTCTCATCTTTAAAATTTCAGTAGCTTCCTGCTTATTGAAATACCTTTCTTTCTTTCTTTCTTTCTTTCTTTCTTTCTTTCTTTCTTTCTTTCTTTCTTTCTTTTTTTCTTCCTTTATTTCTTACTTTCTTTATCCAAGGATGTGAAATGTTCTTTGTAAAACAATTTTTAATGATTAGTTCCCTTTTCTTTTTTAATTAAGGTGGTACAGCATTTAATCTCTTTAATCTAATTGCATTGCTATTTTTATACAAGCAGCACAATATTCTAAATTGTTTTAAAGCTTAAAAATGAATATTAAGTGTGTTAAACTTTGGAATAAGTTTGCTTGCAATAATGCTGGTGAAGTGGATTTAAGATACAAAATTGATTCAGAAAGCAGTAGAAATACAGCTGTCTCTTTAGAAATATAAAAAAAGATATGAGAAAATGAATACATGACAACTTCACAGCAAAACATTTCAGCACATAACTGAGTCACCAAAAGTGTCTGTACCTAGGAGTTAAACTGAAGAGGGTATGCAGCAACATTGCTTTTGTATGGGATGTGTCATAACTCTTTGTGGCTGTATCTGACCAGGAGTATTACCTGCATTAAAGTTCACGGAGAAATGAAAACAGTTTTCTAAGACTAGTTTGACCAATGCAACTCAACAGGTGAGTGCACCCAAATAAAATGTTTTTAACTTAAACTGATCACCTCTGAAAGAAAATAGTGAGATACTTACCTGCAGCAAATGTTTATCAAAAAACACTCTATCTGATATATGAGAAATTTGCATCATTGCATTCTGTGATGGGAAACTTATTGTTTTCATGTAGTCATCTTTCTATTTTATGTGCTGCATTTGCCAAGAACAGGATTTTCCACACTTTTGGAGAATGTAACGTATTGAAGGAAGCAGGTCTTTTTTTTACTTTCTAGATATCTCAGTTCCTGTATCCCTCCTAGCTCTAATGTCTCTAATAAACATAATGTTTTGCAATTCTTCTCACACCACCTAGTTGAATGTCTTCTTGATGCAAAACAGGTGCCCACTGGAACTGTTATTTATTAGAAAGAGATATTCATTCTTTATTTATTTATTTTTTGGGCTTGTTTTCTCATTCTCTTCCTCTTTGTCTCCATTTTCTCCTTTTAACTTTATTGAGAATTATATACTTGTACCTCATCTAATAGGATATTTTAAGAGCTCTGTGGAATCCACCCTTCTTATATCGTTCCATAAGCTATGAAAGTGGATGCCTGCGAAGTACATGCTATCCTTATGAAATGAATGATGAGAATCTTTGCATCATTTAAATATTCCTTTCAGATGCACATCTTTGCATATTTTACCAGGTCATCCCTGCAAATCACTGGCAATCAGCTGCATCAGTCTATGAGAATCCTTTTAATGAGGTAGCCTAAATAATCTGTTGGTATGCCCTCAAGGATTTTGTGGAGTCTGATCCCTTATGAAACTCTCCATCGCTACAGTAAGGAATAGAATTAGACTGATGGGAGTTTTAACTGGAAGATAATTTCTGTCCTGCAATGTATTTTCTACATATATATATATATATATATATATATATATATATATATATATATATATATATATATATATATATAATAAATTAGGAATCTGATTACTTATGTACCAGTGGTGTATAAAACTTATTTAATTAAGCAGGAAAATAAAACATATGCTAGTAACAAAACAACTTAAGAATGGGAAAAGAGAGACATTTTTAATTATCATTAATCTAATTCCTATCACTGTAAATTCTAGACTTAAAAGCATTTTGCACGGTCCCTGGATATTACATTTTCCATATGTTACTTTTTCTACTGAAATGGAAAAAACATTTGTATGTAGAATGTGGGACTCTGTGAGCAGTGTTTTCTAACTGAGAAGTATATGGTCTGAACTAGGACACTTGTGACATTATGCAGAAGTCAAAATGGGGACATAGACTGGGGTGAATGCAAGGATACTTTCACTAGCAAGAGCCAGCAACAGCAAAGCTGAGATGACCTAGTAGTCCACATTCTGACAATGAAGGGTAAGGCCAATAATATCAGATCCAAAATAACATTCCCTGCATTTTAGATTAGTGGTTAAAGAATGTCATTTAGATGCATATCTTGTAATGCAGAACATTATAATCATATTGGCAACACTTAAAGACTTATTTGTATTAGAAAAGTCAACTGCTTTCTTTCTTCATTAAATATGTTCAATAATGTAAAATTCTAATAACACATTCAGTTCCGATCAGATTGTGCAGTTAAACACTGCCACAGCTGGAAGGAGACAAGCTCTGGTGCACTGAAAGACCTGAATGAAATCAGATATAAAACCACCAGATGATTTAATTAGGAAACTACTACCTCCAGTAACCATTCGGTACAACTGCCCTTTTGGAAAAAATTTTAAGATTATTGCAGTATATGAATAGCCAAATTCATTAACGGAACCCAACTACAATTATGTTTTGGTCTGAGATGCAGATATCAAGTACTGGAATGTTTTGAGAAAAATAAGTGAAGTTGAAGCTACCCATTTACCATATATTTTCACAGATGCTTTAAGCAAGACAGTCATCTGATTTATCAAAAAGAGAAGTGTGGGTTTTAGATAGGTGTAAATTAAATTATGCATGATAATGTGCTTTTGCAATAGAGTGCTATATAATCAAATGGAAATAGCACAATAATCTACACACAAGAGACCATAAACTAATTTCTAGGAATTAGAAAGGACAAAACATATTAACCTTATTAACTGCAGGATTGTGCTTTGTAAGGAATCAGAACTTCTCATATGTTGCTATGATTGCTTGTTTTCTTCTAGGCTAACAATACCTTTCTTTGTGCTTGCCCATAATTTTAAAGATCATAGTTTTGTTTCAGTTTTTATTCCAAGTTACCCATCAAAGAGTTAGCTTTGTTTCAGTTTTTCTTCTAAAGTTACCAAAGAGCTTACTTTTCAATCATTTTCAATTTTCACTCAGTTACTCTTTCCTTGTTATTAAATTCTGTTAAGGCCTTCAACAAGCTTTTAAATATTCCTAATATACATTTTTCCAGTATTTCAGTACTTTGTTATAAAGCTTATATATACAGCAGTGATACATTGAAGGGCAGGTACTTAAAATTTAGTGACATGTTCTTTCTGTAACATTTTTTTTAATATTCATAAAGTATAAGTCAAATTAATCCTTACAAAATGTATTGATGAACACTGTGTCTTGCATACCATTATACATAAAATACTTCCAAAGTTGTGTATCAACATTTCAGAGGGGAAAATGGAATTCAGCTATGACATGTTTGCAAGTAATTGGATATTTTGGCCCTGACAGAAAATGACTCAAGTTATTATTTTTTTTTCATATTATTCAGATGATTTATCTTCCATGCTACTTAATGGCACCGTGAAGAGCATACCAAGCAACGTAAAGTAATGCACTGCCAATATTATTAAAATGTAAGTTTCAGGAACACAGGGCTCTGCTGGATTTAATATTCCAAAAGTAAAATCCCAATGGTACTCTAGTTCTGCATCTAAAGGCTTTAGCAGACTGCTGTAGAAAATTCCTAGTAATTCACAGGGAGGTGTACATTTTTGTAAGGTCAGCATCTGATGTTATAATGCAAATAACATGTACCAGTTATGTCTTTCAAAAGTAATACTTGGAAGAACATGTTTCTGAGTTTCAAAAATGATACAATGAATGTCAAAATTAAGCAGATGTAAACTCACTAATAAAGGTTTGTTCACTACAATTCAATCTGACATTTTATGTATTACTATGACATCTGATTTTTGTCACTTTGGAAGCATTTATAGTTATTTTTGTTAACACAATTATCTTCAAAGAAAATGTTGTTAGGTATACTTTATTGTTCAATTTCTGACATTGATTATGGTGTAGCCACTAATGTGATAAACCTATTGCATTTAATCTCAGAGAATTAATGTTACAGTATTTTTCCACAGTGATACGCATTGCTGCTGTGACATAATGCAATTAAATAATTGCTTTTGTTTAAAAATCTGTCATTCATTATTTTCACTTGTCATATAACTAAAACATGGAGTTCTGAGGGCAGAAGTAAACAAAAGTTTTACCCGGGTGTTGCAGTCTAAATTTAGAAACTTGTACATAAAGTAAAGAATAGTAAGAAAGGGTGTAGCTAGATATACTCTTTGTACTCTAGTTAGTACAATCTTCTAGACACTTAGAGAAACCATGGCTTTGTTAGGCCATACTGTGTCCATAATTGCCTAAATTAATGCCTCCATTAAGAGTTACATGGATCAATAAAATATATACTTAATGGTTTTAGAGGGAAAGCGATGCAAATATTTGTTAGGTCCTGGTGGGTAATGTCTCAAATTTGCAACTGACAGGTGGGTTGAGGGACAGCAATAACAGTACATGAGTACAAAATTATATTCTCTGGCTGCACCCCTGATGCTAAGGCTATGTCATTAACTTGCAGCTGCTTTTTATAGAACAGAAATGAGAAACATCCCGGAGTAGTATTTCTTAAGACAAGGAATAGAATTTTGTGCACTTTTTATGCTAACCACAAATGCAATGTGATCAGACTAAAGACAGCAAAGCCAAAGTGTGACTCATAAACACAGGTTACTCAACATGTGTGGACTATGCATAGTGTAAATGATTCATTTAGATAGCTCAATCTCACACCTATTCAAACTTGACACAATT